>NC_079433.1:4632249-4654749 GCF_026213295.1 Gadus chalcogrammus | reverse complement strand
GTGGGCGTGGCTCCAGCGGACGGACTTCATGGAGAGCGCGGGCGGCGAGTGGCTGTACCGCGCCACGGTGGGGCTCATCTGGTACTTCAGCTGGTTCAACGTCAGCGAGGGCCGCACGCGGGGGCGGAGCCTCATCTACCACGGCTTCATGGCGACCGACGGGCTGGTGCTGGGGGCCACCTGGTGGGCGTACCGCGACCCCGCGGTGACGCGGCCGTACGACCGCGCCCTGGCCGCCGCGCTTCCCGCCTCCTACCTCGCGGGGCTGGCCCTCAGGGCCCTCTACTACTACCGCTTCCACCCCAAGCTGGGCCCCCGCAGGCCCCCCCCGGGGCTGGCCCTGGAGGTGCCCGACAGCGGGGCCGTGGGATTCAGGACCTTCGCCCCCGACCAGGAAGGCGTCTCCTCGCCGCCGCCGTTGCGCAACGCCAGGATGTACCGACACGCCGCACATTTCTACTCGGCAGAGGGAGGGATGAGTGAGGGGGGAGGACATGAGGCGTGCGCCGCGGGTGTCGTATGAGCGGCGGTGAGGTTCGGAGGGGAAGTGGCGCTGCTGCCCTGTGGAATGCTGGGAAACGACATGCCATCCAGGGTCGCCCGCAGAACATGTGATGGTTAAGGTGGGGGGGTTTGCCCGGGGGGGCTGGGGTGGGGGGGGGGGGTGAAACTAGTCAGAGTCAAGATCAAAGTCACAGTCAAAGAATTTGTGCAATTTGAACTTGAAAGAAAGTGCCAAACAAAATTGTCTAAATAACCACGGAAACAAGGACGGTTAAAGAATTTGTGCATCGTTAACTTTAAAAATATTCAAAACCAACCTTTTTTTTCATGACGTCATAGTCAAGGCGGCAGGCGTGTGTTGCCTAGGCGACCGCCCGAGCTGTGAAGTGCCGTGGGAAACCTTGCCATCTCTTGCCTCTTTTTTTTATCACCTTGGTCAAATAAGGACTTTATGCATGTTTAAAAAGGACGTAAAAAAAACAACGAATGAACCTGCCGATGCAGTCTGTTTCATGCGGTGTCATGCTGTGGTACTTCAATCATCTTACTTCATAAGTTCCACAAGTCGAGAAGCTATATTTTTTTATTGTTTACAACCTTGAGTACATTCGTCACTGATGAAAAAGCGAATATCCCTCCACTGTGCCAGGCTATGGGCCTCATTGATTGTAAGATATTTATTGAGTGTTTTCCGTGACTCTAAACACTGTTACACCTGTTCTTACTTTTAATGGTTTGGTTTTTTTTAAACTTTATGGATCAACATGTTTTAAAATGTATTCTTTGTGCGATGCACCAAAGGAATTTTACAAAGCAAGATGCCTTTATATGGAATGTACTATAATGTCAACCTTTAAGAATCAATCACACACAGGTCAAAACTGTCCTCGGCTATTGGAAGGTTTTTGGATCACATTGAGCTCCAGATCTTTGGCCATAACAAAGCCGAAGTGAGCATTTTGGCCAAACAAGCATGTTTGAATGTGAACGCACCCATCTCACTCCACTGCCTGCAGGACTTTTCTTTATTTGAAGTGCGCCACCACATAAAACCTCTGTTTCCTTTGGAATAAGTGGAACCACTGCTTATGTACTGTGTACTTTGTCAATAAAGCAGCCTTTGTTTTCTATGTTTCAACTGATCAGCCTTGGAGACTGGGACAACCCTGTGTGTGGTTAACTTTGTGCTGCTTCAGCTCATGGCTATTAGGGTCGGTGGAATGCCCAATTCTGGATCAATGTGTCATTCAAAAATGGTTCAACAATATTGTCCAAAGGATAACCGTGACAATTAAAAGTAATGTGGGATATATTTGTCGATATGTGTTATATCTCTACTTTACTTCTGAATTAAGCATTGCAGAGATTGCAGGATTTAATCTAAATAATATGGACCACACATAGACACATCTGTTGCTTGCTGAGTGCAAATTAAATTTAATACAACTTCCTCGCCCCACCAATTATACCGAACATTCTGATAGTGCGTGTCACTCATGGGCATGACAAGATGATATCTTTCATTGAAACGTGACATTCAATAGTCGAGTCTACACCTCGTTTGGCAGGCCGTCAAAACGCCCAGACAAGATATTTTAACACAGAAAGCCATAGCCAATAGTATTGTAGTCATGTACAGTAGCAAAACTACTCCCCTTAAGCGTAAAGGGCTGATTATGGTCCCTCGTCCACGTAACGCAAGGTTCTGGTGCGTATCTCAAAAATGTTAACCTCCCGTCGAGGCGACGCAGCAGCAAGGGCTGTGATTGGTCCGATCACTAAAACCCGACGCAGAACCGAAACAGGTTCACGACTGCGTCGAAGCGTCTGCGTGGTCCTTGCGTTGCGTCACCGTGGGACCATAATCAGCCCTTGTCGCGATAAGCATAATAGGAGGGTTTATAGGAAAGGGAGTGGAGTCTTGGAAGCAGTGAACATTTCGTTCAGCCTGTATTTCATTACCACATTTGACACTACTGCTACAACACCACTTCTGAGAACTTTGAATGAACGGAACTCGATGAGAATACGCTCTCGAATAGATTGGTTCAGTGGATCACTTTCTTTAAGAACAAATCGACAAATGCCATGGAGGGCGAAGTCACCCTGAATTACTCTGTCTTGGACTTTGGATTCTCGTTTCTGGGGCTGGCTTTCTTCTTGGTTGACATAGTGCTGGACATATGGGCAGCGGTGCATTTCTACCAAGAAGGAGACTTCATCTACTTGGGGCTTTTGGTGACGATGCTGGCAGGCTCTTCGGTTCTTGGACAGCTCTTCAGCTGGTTATGGTACCGATATGAGGACTGGGAGACACGCACTAGCACAGAGGGCTCAGTCAGCAAGAGGGTCCTTCAAGTTCTGCACATATTCCAGCTGGGCGTCTACATCAGGTGCTCTGAACTTTTTACATAATATCATAACGAAAATCCTTTACGCCAGGCAATTCTGTTGCTCGAATGCATACGCTATGTTAAGAACAATAAATAGCCTACATGTCATAAAACAAGTTAAAGTAGGATCGATTATTATAAGATTATAAAAGCTAATTGCATTGGTATAGTGCATTTGTGTGTGTGTGTGTGTGTGTGTGTGTGTGTGTGTGTGTGTGTGTGTGTGTGTGTGTGTGTGTGTGTGTGTGTGTGTGTGTGTGTGTGTGTGTGTGTGTGTGTGTGTGTGTGTGTGTGTGTTTGCGTGTGTGTGTTCAGAGGGGACGTTGTCGTGTCATCTCCACTCAAACAATATATTCAGTTACCTTCAGCGATTAACATCACGAATTGAACTATAGCCACAGTCCCAACCTTTGCATAATCCATTTACATCATCATAAATACGGTCGTCGACGTTGACCAAGCTCCATCGACTGCCTTATATTATAACAACATTCCTGGCTGCTACCTCACAGGTACGCAGGCGTGCTGGAGGTCGCTGTGCGCAGTTTCTTCCCAATAAAGAAGCGCGACTCGGTGAACGTGGCCGTGTACCTGTCCCACGACCTGTCCCTGCTGCGGCTCTTTGAGGCCTTCTCGGAGAGCGCCCCACAGCTCGTGCTGATGCTCACGGTCATGCTGCAGACCGGGGACTGGCAGGACCCCGTGACAGGTGTGTGTGTTGGCAGTGGGACTACATTCACTTTTACAGTTTTTCTCGATTGTATACACAAAGGGCGTAGGTTGGGTCTGAGCTTTGGTGGGGACACTAGGTTTTCATGCAGTCAGTTCAGCTGACCATTTTACTGTATCACAGTAAAAAAATTATTTCATCATTACATTATTTTGACAAAATGATTTAGTCTTCTCAGGTTTGTGTTTAGTGTTTTGAGAAATTGAGCTATAGTTTCAGAAAGGGTGTCTAAACGATTGAGAAAACTGTAAGAGAAAGAGAGAGAGGGAGAGAGATCAAAAGTTGAGCTAGAGATAAAGAGAGAGAGAGATTAAGTTGAGCAAAAGATAAAAAGAGAGCGAGAGATTAAGTTGAGAGAGCGATAGAGAGAGAGGTCTAGAAGTGTGCAACTAGATCACTTTTCACTTTCACTTTCACTTTCCTAAGAAATGCCTCCCTCAGCGCCACCAGCGCTAACATCTTAACCTCTCCCATCCTTCTTCCAGTGCTGAAGGCCGTGGGCTCAGCCTCGGCCATCGCCTGCAGCGTGACCCTGTACCACCGCTCCCTGCGTTCCTTCCTTACGGACAAGGCCAAGCCGGGCCCCGTCTCCTCCCTGCTCTACTTCATCTGCAACCTGCTGCTCATCTTCCCGCGTCTGGCCGCCCTGGCCCTGTTCGCCTACGCCCAGCCCTGCTACATCTTCGCCCACTTCCTGTGCTGCTGGGCCGTGCTCTTCTTCCTCGCCTGGCGCTGCGGCACCAAGTTCATGGACAGCTCCGCCGGCGAGTGGCTGTACCGCGCCACGGTGGGCCTAATCTGGTACTTCAGCTGGTTCAACGTCAGCGGGGGCCGCAGCGTGTACCACGGCGTTCTCTACCACGCGTGGATGCTGCTGGACCAGCTCCTGCTCTGTGGCCTGGCGTTCTGGCAGACCCACAAAGCGCCGTGCATCACCGGGGGGCTGCTCTCGCCGGACACGGTGGCGGTGATGGGCGGCGTCGTCGTAGCGGTGTACGTGTCGGGCCTCCTGGTCAAAGTGCTGTACTACAAGCGCTTTCATCCCAAGCTGGGTGAGCCATCCACAGACACGAAAAAGCCCCTTCAGTTACCTGCTGCCGGAGACTTTACCGACGGGGGGGAGGAGGATCGTGGCTTGGGTGACTACACCGAAGTGGATTTCATGGAGCCTCCTCTGGTGGAGATGTTAACCGGGGGGGGGGAGGAGGTTGGGAGGGTGAAGAGACCAGTGAACAGAAGGATGCAACACTTGGCTCAGAACTTCTACTCATAGTCACTCCAGCGAGCGCTTGACAGACTGACTCAGATGGACGTTTTAAAATAACCATTTTTCACAGGGCAAATTTATTTATATGTGTGCTACCAATGCGTTTATATTGTGCTTTATATCTGTACAGCAATTCAGTGACCTTATCTCTGCCTTTGGGGGGGGGGGGGGGGGGGGGGGGGGAAGCTTTGATTCGTGTTTCATTTCAAAGTTCAACTTAAGCTCCAGAAGGAGCTTTGCAGTTTGGTCTTTTTCGTTGTTGACGCCATCCATATCAGGTCATCGTCCAACCTATCTTTCCCTGGTCAAGGATCAGTTCTGCACTTCATTCATAAGAATTGATGTTTAGCCAGGGCGTGGAACTGCGTTTGTCCCTTCACCAATTTATATCTGATCTCCTTCCCCATTCAGAGTACAGCACATGCACAGTTTTGTACACACTTTTTGTACTTGTAATATCGCTTCTTCTTTGACAGTATTTGCTCAGCCTTGGAAAGATGAAGGCTCAACATGTGTACACACACACACACACACACACACACACACACACACACACACACACACACACACACACACACACACACACACACACACACACACACACACACACACACACACACCTTGTTCCAATTGCAAGTACCTTTCTCTATTAATTTAAAAATGGCCATGTACAGTACATAATAAAAAGAACAATGAAGGAACCGTTCAACATGAATGTTTCTTTACATTTTTTGATAATTTATTTACATTGCAGGGAGTGTGTACAGACCACAGCAGGGGGACCTCATGGTTAATATGCAGTGTCTCGATGCCACTGTAACAGTACGCGATGTCCACAAACAGTGATAATGTAAATGACCCTGACGACTTTAGCCGTGTGCCGAGCCCGCCGCGGTACGCTCGCTGACACCACAACACCGGTCGGAGCGATGAGATGAAAATAAAATAAAAAAGAAAGTGGAAAGGTTGCAGTTTAAAAATACATAGTCTTTGGCATTGAAAAAGGAAAAAATTAAATATGAAGTGATTTCACTCCTGAAAAGACATTGTGCATCAGAGCCACAATGAGACTCTGAATCGGACATGAAGCAAAGCAGAAGTCCAACAATTCATTCGAAAATGTTGCGGCATGGTCGACTATTCCTTCCTCAGAGTAGACAATGAAACAAAAAAAGGGATGTTACTTGATTTGTGATTTCCCCCCCACCCACCACATGATTTAGGGAAATTCAGGGTAATGGGAATTCCCTTTAACTCCTTTTAGGTAGTACAATATTTCAGTTACACATTCACACAAGAGTGGGTCCGTACCGAATTAATCCGAGTATGCGGTGAAGGGTTATCGTGTTCCCCGTTGATCGTCTCCAGGCCGTGCTCACAGGTGCACGTTGTCTGGCCGCAAACTAACTAGTATTTTGACAGTTGAGAATTTCATCGCATAGTTTTCATTCAGAAGTAACCTAAATCTCTGAAAGACGACGTCAAGAGGATCAGTCGACATTTGTGATGATTCATTACGATGAATCGTCCCAAAAAAAAAGTTTTGTAATATGATGACGACTGTTTCCATAAGTAACAACACTACCAAAAGACATCAGATCAGAAAAATAAACTGAATAATCAGACAGAACTATGTAACAGCAATTATTATTTTGTCTTTCAAACATGTCAAGTTGCTGAAGTGTAAGCCTCCGCAGAAATGAACATCATTCATTTTTTTATATACATCTATATAGATCTATATCTATATATAGATATAGATCTATATACAGTAAAAACATATAGTTAAAAAAGCAAAAGAACACTTTGGATAATAAACATGTTGATAGTTCCCTTTTTTGAGATTACAGAGTGTACAATCACTGGTTAAAAAGGCACAATATAAATACACAAAACAAAAGAAAAGACAAAAAAATAAAAAAGAACACACCGAAAACATTCTTATTGGTCAAAGCTGCATGTGTGTACATGTGAAACCAGGCTCATCTAAATTCAGTCATAATCCACCCTCAGTCTCTGATTGGTTAACGAGCATGCCATCTACTCCATGTATTGCACAGTCTTTTCCCCCCCCCCCCCCCCCCCTCATGTCCTGAGTCCGTTGTGGGATGCGATGTGACCGACCGATGACTGCGACGACCAGGTTCGGTGGAACAACCACGCGTTTTGGTAGAAGGAGGCCACGAATCAACCAATCGGTTTCTATGTGCCAGTACTCCGATCTGAGGGTTTCATAGGTGGTTCATGGGTTACATGAGAGCCACAGATTATTCCAGCCAATGATTTAAAGTATTGTCAGGTAGGCATGATGAATCCCCTTTTAATTAGGAGGGTGCTTCAACATCAATTCAACTCCAGCGTTTCTCTGTGTGGATCCTTTAAGGGAACAACACCACCTGCCATTATAACAATTCTTGCTGAACAAAGTTATATACAGAATGCAATGGACTATAGATAATTATCGTCGTCATGGGAACAGGGAGCATAGGAACCCCATTGGTGAGAATGTTTGGTCAAGAAGGGGTCACATGACACAGTATGCCATCAGAAAACTGCCATGAAGCCCCTGTACGCACGCACGCCTGTTTAATACAATACGCCCCCCTCCCCCCCAATACTGTTCACTGGGGTCCTCATAGGTCACCAAAGGTCACTTAGGGGCCACACCAGGGGGCCGGTTCTACAGCCAAGTCCGCAGAATAGGTGGACAGGCCTCGTGCACAGGAAACAGGAAGTGGAATTCTGATGCGAGGGGGATTGCATTGTGGTGATGTGGTCTGAACAGAAGAAGAAACCATCCAGCATGGTGGACGTTTGATAGAAGGGTGTTTACATTCGTCAGCACCCCCCCAGAGGCAACAGCTAGTTCTAGAACAAACAGTGACACAGCGTTTTCTCCCTTCCACGTCTGACTCCTCCGCTCAGACACTAGGGACTGGGCGGCGGTCAGGGGGATTTTTGTCAGAAAGCATGCGCTGGGTACTATTTTTTTTATCTCTTCATCGCAGTCTCAGGAAGTGTGAGTAGGGGAAGGCCGGTTGCTTCCATCGTCAGAGTCCAAGACCAGACCCGATCACACGTCACGTTGTGGTCACGGGGTCAGCGTCAGCCGAGCCAGTCCAGGGAACCAGGAAGTACCTTTGGAGAGGACCAGACCGATGGCTGTCTTCGAAAAACGTCCATGAAAATGTTTATGTCCGACGGACCACAAGGAGTAACTGCATTGCAACGCTGAGATAAAACGAAAAAACGAAAAAACAACATGCATGCGTTCAAGCTTCGGAATGAGTGCAACGATGCGACCTCAGAACGTCGGCTTGGTTGGGGACTACCACTAGCCCCCCCCCCCCCACACTTAAATCATCAGAGGAGCCAGGGTGGCGTTTCCTCAGGCGAGAGAGAGCGATGATGGGGAGTGAGTGTGTGAGGACAGAGACAGAGACAGAGACAGAGACAGAGAGAGAGAGAGAGAGAGAGAGACATTGAGGGTGAGTGTGAGAGAGAGTCCCTCTTGGTGTGCCAGTCAGTGCCAGTTCCAGCTTGTTTGAGCGTTTAGCTGCCATACAGGTCAAGGGTCATCCATCCAGTCCCACCAAAGCGTCCAAACGTTGCCCTCCCCCCCCCAGCAAAACTCCAGGCTGAGGGCCGGGCCCGTTACCGCGGTAGTACGGAACAAAAAAAAAACGGAAAACAACAAAAGAAAAACAAAAAGAGGAGATAAATGTTGTATAGTGGAGGTCGGTTGAGGGTTGGTGGGTGGGTGATTTGATAGGGGCGGGGGGGAGGGTGGGAGGCATCTCCGCTGACCTCTGAACCCCTGTCGCCACCGTCTACAGGAAGTCCAGCTCCAGCGCCTGGTGCAGGGACACCAGGTCCCGTGGGTGGAGATCCTCCAGAAAGGCATGTTGTGCTGAACGCAGACGGACAGAGGGACAGACAGACACAACAGGTCAAACCCTGGTAACCAGGGAGCTGATGCTGTGGTCACCATGGAGATTATTTTGGTAGCGACCGTGGCGCTGTTACTGTGGTAACCTTCGGGATTATTAATCTGCTGTGGTTACCACGTCACTTATGTTAGGGTATCCATGGGGATCATGGATTGATTGTGTCTTATCCATTTGCTGTAGGGCCCACGGTGGTCATGTTGTATCAACCGTGGCGCTGATGGTGTGGTTACCATGGGGATGACATTGTCGTTACCATGGTGATTATATTGAGGTAGCCATTGGTTGAAGTGTCCACATTGAACATGGTCTGTGATGCGTGTGGTTTAATTTGTTCCGAATTTCCAGACCGATCAGAGATGGACACCATTATGATCACCATTATTGATTGATCATCGGGGGGGCAGGAGGGGCGGGCGCTCCGGGCTCACCTGTTTGGCGGCAAACTCCTCGTCGCGGCCGTCCCCGATCACCACGTAGGTCACCTTCTTGCCGAAGCGCGAGACGATCCTCTCGAAGCAGCTCTCCTTCCCTGAGGGGGAGACACAGCGACATAAGGCTCCGCCTCCGGCCCGCAGAACGTACACACTGAATGGGCCCGGGTCGCCGGGCGGCTAGCTGCATGAGTTAGCGCGCCTGCTGGGGGCGCTTGGCGAACGTCGTTCAAATTCCTCCCAGTATCATTAGAGCTTAGAGTCATATTGTCATATTAGAGTCTAAATGGACACACTTGCGTGTCACACTTTTTTTTTAACTGTACAGTCACATAACCACACACACACACCTGGACTGGAGAGTCCAGCTGTGAAGAGTTAGTCATCTTTCTCTTAAAATATTAAATTGTATTTTAAGAGATATGACTATTGACTAAAATACAATTTAGTATTTTAAGAGGAGGATGACTCACTTATCAAATTGGAAATATTCCTCCCAATTTTATTACGGTTAGTCATCTCTCTTGATATATTCTATTTTAAGAGAGAGTGACATTTTTGACTACCTCTAAACTCTGAACGTGTACTTTTGGATGGACGTTTCGGGGGAGTGGCTCAATGCTGCTCTGAAGAGATAAAACAAGTCGGTGATGCAACCATGACCAAAAAAAGGGGTTGTTCCACCCTACTATTAGAATAACTGCTCAGGCGAGACCAAAAAAGACACAACCGGAAACGAATGCTTAGAGGTGCACGCCCTTCACACGCCTCCACAGACCTATTTTGGTGGCGCTGTAGATGGTGTCGATGGAGAAGACCTCTCCCAGGCCGTAGAGCAACACCTTGGCCAGGGCCGGCACCAGCTGGGTGGTGGTGACCAGGATGTTCAGACACTTCCCCCTGAGAAGGAGACACACACACACACACACACACACACACACACACACACACACACACACACCACACACACACACACACACACACACACACACACACACACACACACACACACACACACACACACACACACACACACACAGGAGAACATGGTCCAAATAAAGTTAGTAAGATTACACACACACACACACACGTGTCCGCTAGAAAGAAACGGAACTGAAAGGGCAGTGTGATTGTGAATTAGCTTTTCTTTTTTTTTTTTACACTGTACCGTCACATAACCACACACACAAACACACCCACACCCACACCCACAACCACACACACACACACACACACACACACACACACACACACACACACACACACACACACACACACACACACACACACACACACACCTGGACTGGATCAGCAGCAGGGACTTGAGGGCCGTGCTGAGCCAGGCGTCCGTCACGTTCTCGATCTCGGACTGAAGCCTCAGCAGGAGATCCCTCTTCATAGGACTCAGCAGGCCTGAGAGAGAGACAGACACACACACACACACACACACACACACACACACGTTAAAGTCATAATAACAAACATATTAACTTCTCTTTAACTGATATGAACACTGCTATACTTCATAAACTGCCACGGATACACGCCAACTAGGCAGATCAGGAGCTGTCGCTGTCACAGTGTCACATGTCCCCTCTGATGTAAGGTAAAGACGCCACGGTAAATAGTGGAGACGTGTCGTCGAATCAATATTATGTCCCGACTGTAAATTGTTCAAACATGGCTCGTCTGAACCCTTTGGCCCCCCCTAGACTACATATACACGACAAGCTAGCTAGCAACAGTGCAATAACCAGCTAGCTAATGCTATAGCAAAATACCGGAATGCTACAACCAGCAAGAGTTTATCCTATGGGGAAAACAACACAATGCTACAATCAGCTAGCTATGTGGTAAAAACTGACAAATTACAAACTTCATCTTATGATAAGAAACAACAGGATAATAGAACAGCTTCACAAATATATAATGCTTTAAGCCAGGCGATCCTTTAGCAAGAATAACACAATGCCATAAACAGCTAGGTGATGGCATTACAGAACTCTGTTCTGATAAACAACACAATACTAGAACAGTTTCACAAATAAATAAAGCTGTAAGCCAGGTGATCCTTAGGCAATAACAACACAACGCTAAAACCAGCTGTGGCGTAGCGGTGTGATGCTAGCTCACCTCCGACGTTGGTCTTGTAGGCGTTGTAGATCTCCTTTAGCCGGCGGTAGCGGAAGGCTAGCTTGCGCATCCACTCCACGCCCACCGGGGACGCCGGCGGGCCCGGAGCCCCGCCCCCCCCGCTGGAGCCGCTGAAGCCGTCGGCCAGGAAGTTATAGTTACTGAGAGAGAGACAGAGACAAGAGACAAGAGACAGAGACAAGAGAGGGACACAGAGACGGAGACAGAGAGAGAGAGACAGACAGACAGACAATGAGACAATGTGCAAAAGCTTCTGAGAAGAGCCAGTGTTAAATGGCTACATACTAATCTCATGTCTTTCAAGGCAAAACGCTTCCCAGAGGACTCTGATAGACCAACCTGAGGTCCTGACCGTTGTCGTCGGACGCCACGTCTTCCACGTGGACCTGGTCACACTCCTGGAAGAGGAAGAGGAAGAACCCGGTGGTTTAGTCAGGGTCTCGGGTCTGCAGAGGTTGTTCCCACACACGCGTCGACTTCACAAGACCATCAGGAGGTTAATACCACCTCCACACGCATCGACATTGCAACACCGTCAGGTCATGAGACTAGGTCGTCACCTAGTCTCATGACATTTTATTCCATTACAATATCAGGTTTGCATCATGTCCTGCGATAGTTTTATTTTCAGAGAATGTTCAACCCACACATTATTATGGATGAGCATGCATATAACAGGCCTTATAGACCATAGACATCGTCTATACGCAAACACAACAGAGATGACAGTCTGTCGTGGGCTTGCTCTCTACCTCCAGGTCGTTGAAGAACAGGTGTGTGTCGGCCAGTTCAAAGATCAGCTCCTCCATCTGAAGGCCCAGGTTCAGCACAGTGGCTGGGTCCTGCACGCACACGCGCACACACACACACACCACACACACACACACCACACACACACACACACACACACACACACACACACCCACACACACACACACACACACAACACACACACACACACACACACACACACACACAAGTATATTAACGTTAGAGGCGGCATGGTTCGAATCCGAACGGGGCCACCTATGAGGGCTGAGTGTAGCTAAATGGGGGGTTATTCATTTATTAACATTGTTTCGGTGAATGGGGAAGAATATGAAGCTGGAAACCTGACCAATATCGGGCCAGAATTACAGTAAATGTAATACACGAAAAAATAACCCAAGTTATGCGATCAGTGAGCAGACACGAACCTTGCCGAACTTCTGTGCGAAGGAGCCGGTGAGAAGCGAGTGGAATATGATGATGGTCTCGTCAAGGTCCCACAGAAAGACCCGCTGGAAAAGACACACGTAGGAGACTTTAACAAACCGCACTCCTTCAACCAGCAGCACTGCCAAAATACTAGCCTGTTAGCCTCGAACAATAAAGGGCGGAAATGTGTTTGGGCTACCAATTATTTTTTATCTCGGCCACATAACTTCTGGTTCCTAAAAAAAAAACCCAAGGGCAATCATGGATTAAATAGCAGTGGCTCAACTCGGTAGTGTGCCATGGGGCCCCGCTCGATTAGAAAGAAATCATAACCACGATTAATTTGATCAATCTTGAAATCACGATTGGTCACACGATTATTTGAGTTTGAAGCATGACACATTTTTTCAGCATTTCTCTCCAAAAAAAAACAAAACACCTTTGCAACTGAGAAATTGAAATCGCCCCTTAAATTAGAATCATCGTACGGCCCTAGTGTGCCGACCCCTTGGCGACACCCCCTTGTAGCGACCGCAGGTTCGAGTCCCGGCCGCGGGCCTACGCGACACGTCCCTCCCCAGGAGCCGCGTGCGGCCACAGCGGCCAGGCGCTCACCTACCAGGTCCGCGTCCGTGGAGGGGCATCCGTCTGGCTTCTTGGCCTGCCTTTGGCCTTCCCCACAGAGTTCCTGCGGCACCCGCGTCCTCCAGCTCCCGGGCCCCCGTGGGGAGGGCCAGCCCGGCCGGCAGGGTGATGCCCGGCGGGAGGTTCTCCTGCGGGGGGGCGTCTGAGGGACGGGGGCCCGGACGGGGGGGCCGGGGTTAGCGTGTTAGCGTCGTTCTGGAAACACGCTAACGGTCTGGGTGAGTTCGGGTCTAACTGATCCCACAATCGTTGCCATTTTTTCTTTATTTAGATCTAACTTTGTTAAAAGCATATAATTATAATAATAATTTCTGGTTTGGGCTGATCAACTGTATCAAAAATTGTTCTCTCCGGGTCAGTAGTAAGTAATCTGTATAAACAAGCGGTGAGGAAGAGTTGAATTGCAACATTCCTTCTGCAGTCACTGCTAATACGATCCATGAATCACCATCTCTGAAAGTTATATTATAAATGAAAGTTCACTTAGGAATACCTCAACCTAAAACGTAAATATTTCACTACAAGCTCACAAGTGACTCATCCCTTAACGGTGAATCAACAAATAACGAGAGTTGTTACGAATTTCCCCATCTGCAAACAACAGGCGTCCTTAACGGTCGGAGGTTAACTCCTCTTCCTCCTCGGACGGAGAAAGGGGGGGTGGCCATGCGGTGACATATTCACCGGTGTTGCTGGGCAGCCCGGCGGACACGGCGCTCTCCGACTGACGGCGGGTAGCGGCCACGCCCGCTGCGTCCGTACAGTGACTGTCGCTGCTGGGCAGGCCGGGGGGCGCGTAGCCTGGCAGGGGCGCGTAGTACTGGGAGAACTGGGCCTGGGGTCCCAGCGAGGAGTAGCTGCTGAACTCCTGGGAGGAGAGGACACACACACACACACACACACACACACACACACACACACACACACACACACACACACACACACACACACACACACACACACACACACACACACACCACAACACACACACACACACACACCACAACACGCATTTAGCAGACCCTTTTATCCAACCGACTTACAATAAGTACATTTGCCATAAGAAGGAAGAAACAACACTACAGCGCTGTCGGTACAGTAAGGATGTCATAGAACCAAGTACTGACAATTGTTAGGTTAACCCCAATCCCGTACACAACAAAGATAGCTAGGATAAAGTACTACACTGCCAAGTACTATTTTTAAGTGCAAGGTCGTGCAACATACAATAAGAGTGCGAAGAGGGGTGTGGGGGGGGGTAACCTCCAGTTAGGAGGAGGAAATCAAGTCGTCAACCTATTGTTGCGTGACCACGTTGAGTTTGATGGTCAAGCTTGTACCATGTTGCCCGCCTCCCTCTCTCTCTCTCGTACCTGATTGGGCGCTGGGGCGGGGACAGTCTGGCCGTGGTAGGGGGGGATGTTGGAAGTAAACGCTGGCCGTGGTGAAGCTTGAGCCTGCAGGACAGCAGCGACAACGCACTTGCCACCACTGCCCACAGCGGAACACCTACAGGCCCCGCACGCAGACCACACACACACACACACACACCACAACACACACAAATACGCACCATCCCACAGGCAAACACATTTTTAAGGGGGAACCGTTACACACAGGAGAGAGGGGCAGGTAAGTCTGGGGTGTTTGATTTTCACACCACACAAAAAGAGTACGATTCTCCAGTTCGTGGCCTACCTGCAGGCATCCCTGAGGAGAGGTCTAGTACTCCCTACAGGCTTCCTCATGACCATGTATCTGTATCTGGGGCGGATTAGTGTAATGGCTGGGTCCTTTGACTACCTAGGGGCTATGTCCACTAAAAGTAGTTTTCTGGGCAAGACAACTTCTTGGGGTTGTTTCCCAATGAGGGAGCGCATGTGTGGAGCCTTGACAAATCACAGTGAGCGGCCCAAGCAACTACGGGCGGTCAGGTTGAAAATCTCTGAGCTCTGTCACTAGTATTTTACCAGTGACCCAATCAAAAATCAACTGTCAAACTAACATTTAATTTTGTAAAAAAAGAGTTTATGGACTCACATTATAGGCTTTACCAAAATCTTTTGATTTTGACTGTCATCGCTGCTTATCACTCACGGATGTTTGACAAGAAGTCATTGCTGCGATGCTGAGCTAGAAGCTAAAGAGCTAACATGGCTGGTTGTCATAGAAACAGTAAACAAAAGGACAGAGATGCAGCTGTTTTTTCTTAATGTTTTTTAACGCTACATCCCAGTCCTTCCAAGTGCCATGCAGCACATGTGTGCCAGAAAAACACCCTTACCTGCTCCTTAACGACATGCATCTTAACGTACTCGCAGTGGACGCTTTGGTTAAAATCATCTGCCTAAAGAGCGTAAAGAGATAACCAGTCTCCCCCTGGTGGTCGGTTGTGGTGGTGGTGGTTGTTATGATGTTTGGGAAAGCCGTGTTGTTACATGGAGGAGAAGGAGAAAGAGAAGGGAGGAGGGTGAGATCGCGGCTTGCCTTGGCTGGGGTAGGAATAGTGAAGCTGGCCGGACTGCGTGGACGTGTATGCGCTGCTGAAGCTGAGAAACCCCGGCTGACCAAAGAGGGCGCCTCAGGCAGCCCTGTCTCTGTTTTTATGCCTGGCCACATAGCACCTGAAGAAGAAGAAGAGAGGAGGAAGAGGGCAGTGGGAGCGGATGGGAAAAAGGACCAGGAAGAGGGGATGAAGAGGTGGAGGAGGAGGAGGATTGAGGAGAAGAAGAGGAGGAGTGGTGGTATTAGGAAAGATAAAACGAAAGCTTTTTTCAGTTCCAGGTGTGATGTTTTTGGTTTTTCCATATAAAAAGCAGAGATTAATGAATAAAATAAAAGCCGTCGAGTCTGCGTTTGCCAAAGCATCTGGTCGCACAGTTGGAGAAGCATGAGAGGCTGGGGGAGGTTTAGTAAGCAGACAATGGGTACAAGTAGCAGTGTGGACATGAATACAGCAAAGAGGTGGGAACCAGCACTTGAGAGTCGAGGGGCAAGAACTGACCAAACGGTGGGAGCCCGTAGGTCTGGCCTGCCTGGGGAAGGAGTACACGCTAGACTGGGCCAGGGGAGAGAACGCCGCCTGGTTGCCGTAGGAGGTCACTGCGGGGCTGAAGGAGAGCACAGACACATGTCAGGGATTAGCTGCTCCTGGATCATCTGCAAAGCCTAGTGTGTGTGGAGGGAAGGGCTGCCAGATGCTGCTCCCATGACGGCTACTTTTATTGTACTATATTTATTTGAATGACAATAAATATATCGCAGTTTTCTTTATTTTAATGGGGAAATATCTGTCAGAATAGCATTTATTTTATTTTATTTTATTTTATTAAAGGACCCCATTAGCTTATGCCATAGCAGTTTGCTAATCTTCCTGGGGTCCACATAAAATCCACATTACAAGTAATACTATTAAGTGTATTAAGATACAGTTCATACATACACAACTATAATAACAGTATACATAATACATCACAAAAGTTCAGCAATTATTAATACAGTATAATAAATAACTAAAACAGTACAGTTTAAACTAGAATACTTGATAGTAATCCTAGACAACATGAATGCATACATTGTTCCTACAAATCAAATCATCAGATACAGCATGTATCTGATGAAGACATTGGGTACTCTTATTTGATTGCTTGGTTGCCAATGGCCTCTTGTTGAAGCAAAAAGAGCGTAAGTACTAACTAGAACTTACGTATAACTAATCCTACTAGTTCTATCTGCAATGTATCAGATAGGGCAATGCCTCTAACCATTCACATGGGGAATACACAAACAATATGCATACTACATTATTTACTTTTACTTTTGCTGGAGAGGAAGTCTAATTCTGGAGTAACACGTCAATGTTTACTGATGTTGGCAAACTTGAAGAATAAAGCTATTTATCAGGATAATAACAAAACCTTCCCGTATTTATAATACTTAAGCAGCGTTATTGAGCTCATGTTTGCATCATTAGTTTACACTGGTTGATCTCTGTATCTTTAACGGCACATTCTGATCCCTTAACCTCAACAGAACAGGGTTAACAGCTTCGACAGCACCCTAAGCCTAGCTAATGAACAATCACTGGTCATCAATTATGTGTGGACTGGTGTAGCAAAGTCGTTTAAGCACACCATCAATATTAATATTAATATAATTTATGTAGAAGACATGAAACTGCAAGGATGTTTGGCACAATATGTGTCGCATCAATAACTGGACTTATTGTCAGAGACTGCGGTAACAGTGATTCGTTCTTATATACATGCAGGTAAAAGATACCTACTTGTTGTCTTGGTACATCTGGGAGTATTCAGATACAACTGTGGTATCAGGGTCTTTGCACGGTCCGACTGAAGTCAAAATCGAAGGGTTACATTATCAGAGGGCAGTATATCAAGGTATCTGCTACAGTGAATACTTATAAAAAGCCAAGATAATCTATTTACTACAAAAGACAGAGTGGCGATTATGATATAAAAAAAAAAAAGTGTTAAGGTAGGTTGGTATAATAAATACAGAGACGGCACAGGCACAACATAAAGGCAAATCTACAATTCCCAGTTTAAAGGAAGGTCACATCATTTTGCATGGATGCAATGTCAGGTTCCTGTGGTATATAAAAGATTTGCTCCTACCAGAATGTGCATAGGAGTTCATGGGGTCACTGCATGCTTGCGGGGCTAAGGCCACTCTGTTGGTCTGGTTGCCCTTGGTCGCGGACTATCAAGTAAAGTGTGACAGTTAATACGTTACATTATATTGTTACTGCACAGCCGACTCGTGCTTCTCTCCCTTCTGTCCATCCACTTGTAAGCCACGTAGGATAAAAGAAAAATCTGCTCATAACAAAGTGGAAAATATCACAACAACTGGAGCAGGTGCTTCCAGAACTTTGATAAGATGAGCGTACTGTCTGCTGAGGGAGGAACTATGTCATAGCAAAGGGTGTGTCATAGAATACAGAGAATGAAGGGGTGAACAAAGACTGATTTGATGAGAGCCATTACCTGGCCGTCAAGGCGGGGTATGTGTTTCTGGGGGCTGCCATCCTCAGCCAGGTTCCTGGGAGGATAACCAGAGCGCTGCTAGTTTAGCTTCTACCTTCTTTATATACATTACATATATTTTAGATCTTACCTTAAAATTCAATTGTTACAGTTTTCTTCTATGGCCTTGGCACCATTCTCAAAATATACAGAATATTTTCAAAAGTCACGTGGAAACCTCCAAACCCCTGGGCAATTGTTCACAACAGATTTGAATTTGTCATACTCTTAAACAAATTTTAAAATGTTGTTGTGTTTTGCAAATGAGGAGATACAATGATCGGGCAATTTGTGCAATTACTATTGAACATATATCTTCTGATAAAACTGAAAAAGTTGCTTCTCGGTTTAACGGTTGTACTCTCTATAATGTGGATGAATTATTTCATCACATGCACATGACGCAGTCCAATAGTCATAATCTGCGGTTATCTGCCTTAGCCATAATATACAAGTATTTTGGACTAATTTACTCGAGCTTTGAAGGACATTAACATGGATCAAGAAATGAAAAAAAAAGGTAACCAAACAAGCAACGAATGGATACTTTACTTTACCCTTATTCACAAACCAGGAGAATAGGTTTGTCTTACCTTATTAACTTAATCTAAACTGTAACAGCAACACCTTGGTCATTTATCTTAAATTAATCACTGCTCTGATGGTTAAGTTCTATCTTATTTATAATATTAACTTGCTCTGCAGTTGATGACCTAACCACCAACCTGGTCTTATGCAAAGACTTAACTTTGTGCAAAACTATGTTTACTCTAAACTTAGATATAACAGATTGACCATATCCCCTCAGCATAATTAACTTACAGTAGAGCTCTGGCTAGTTTAGGCTTCATCCTTATTTACCTTATTAAACTATCTATTCCATTGATGACCTAACCACCAACCCTCTGAAACCAAACAGTCTTATGCAAAGACTTATGTTTGTGCAACTATTAGTTACTCTTAACCTAAAGTATAATCTTTCCATAGAAAGCAGTTCACACAGAAAGCCGTGAAGCACCAATTACCGTGTTGCCTTTCTCCAGTCTATCGTCCATATCAAGCTTGGCCTTCTTTGACGGAGGACGAATAAAAGCGGAAAGCAACGATATAATAGCGTCTCTATGTAATGGAGAGATGTGGTTGTCATTGGGTACGTATAAAAACCTGCCATCTTCAGAGCCAACAATGCCCAAACCAAATTCCCCTGCCCTCCGCCTTGCCGTGGCCCCATTTTAAACACTACACCGTCCAAAAACTTATGGAGGGAAGATCGATTGTGGACACGGAACGCCGAGACCCATAACAACCCCATCTGAGGCAGCATGCTTGCATCATCAGTGTTTCCCACACATTGACAGAGACTATGGCGGCCCGCCATAGTCTAATTTCGGCCGCCATAGTCTCTGCGTGCAGATGAATTATTAGTATAAAAACAAAATTAAAAAAAAAAATTTTTTTTGTTTTTTTTTTGCTCATGCTAAGTTTGAAGACATAACACTTCCCCCCCCCCCCCCCCCCCCCGTCAACATCGTGGTTCCATACCCCCCCCCCCCCCCCCCCCCCCGTCAACATCGCTCCATACCCCCCCCCCCCCCCCCCCCCCCCCGTCAACAATCGCTCCATACCCCCCGTACCCCGTCAACAATCAACAATCGCCCCATACCAGCCCCCTTCCCCCCCCCCCCATAGTCTCCAAAATTTCTGTGGGAAACACTGATACATGCATGTGAGCCAGCGTGTGTACCTGAGAGTTTTTGTTTGTGTACGTGCGAGTGTGAGTGTGTGTGTGTTTGAGAACATGCACGCTCACTCACACGCATGCATGAGTGCCTACGTCTAAGGGAGCAAGCGTTGAATGCATGTGCGTGTTCTCATATGTGTGAGTGAACATGAAGACGTGTGAGTGTGTGAGTAAGAGCATTGCCCCTTGTGTGTGCGGGTGTGTGTGTGTGTGTGTGACGTGTGTGTGTGTGTTGTGTTAGTGTGCGTGTGCATGAGTGTGTGTTCACCGGCAGCTCGGTCAGCTCCGACGGGCCGTCCATCTCTGCAGGGGGGTGAGCCGACATGGAGCCCCTGGTTCCTCCTACTGCTCTCTGGACCTGCGACCGCTGCCGTGACCTGCTGCAACCCAGCACAACCAGCACCAGCACGGGGGAACACACACACCCGGTTAGGAGGAATGCAGGGGGTCGGTGCCTTAAGTACCCTGGCCCACGACCATGTCCACTCTCCCCCCCCCCCCCCCCCCTTCTGCCTCTCTCCCCTCCTCTCCTCTCTCCCGCCACAACGTGGTGGTCCTCCCACTCCTGCCCTCCATCCCGTCGCTCCCCAGTAACCGATACAGAGGCGGTACAAAGGGGGAGGTGGTGAGGAGAAGGGGGGGGGGGGGGGGGGGGAGCTCACATGGGGGGCCTCCTTACATGTGACCTAACCTACATTCGGCCCAAACATGTCTCCCTGCTCAGGTGCAAGCTGTCGTGTCACGGGTGCCCCGCGGGATAAGATCTAACCTGGTTTATTTGCTCGGCCGTCTCCGCTCGCCCTCGGGAGGCGCACATTGAGGGACATTTATATAACTGGCCCACGACGCGGGAAGAGCGCAGGAAAATAGGGCAAGTTCAAAAGGATCCTCATATTTCAGCCACTTTTTAACAGCTCACGTTCTGCCGCCGTGGTGGCGTGCCGGTGAGAGGATTTTTGCAAGACCGCTCACGAGTGGACGGCCCACCTCGACCGGTTGCCTGACAAAAACAAACCAACGTTGGACCTTATTTTTTGGGGGGATTTGGGTCTGCGACGACCAAATGACTTCTTACGGCCGGGCGTTAATAGACATAAAGCGCTACTGGAGCACAGGGCCCCCAATACTCGAATAAAAATATATTGAATGCATGCTGCGTTCATGAAATGTGCGTCGAAACACGGGTGCTGTGTTTCGCGGTGCAAAAGGCGCCGATATTATGCACACTGCCGTGCAAGGATATTAATGTGCAGTTGAACTCTCTTGCTTTTACATTGTGGATTCGAAAGAAATCCATTATTTACTGTTATAATCAATCTGAACGAATCCACTCCCAAATATGGAGATGAATTGTTAAAACTGAACGAGAGATTTTAATGGGGCGCAGCACATCAATACTGGGGCAAGTGCCCCAGTAAAAGGGGGCTAGCAACGCCCATTCGGCCAAGAACATAGCCCTTTTTTGTAAATAATTAGTTGTTACCAATTAAACATTGCTCATTGTGCTTACAGCAGGGATTAGGCGTGCGGGGCCTGTTTACATGTGACCTAACCTACATTCGGCCAAACATGTCCTCCCCGCGAGCATCAGGTGCTCAGGTGCAAGCTGTCGTGTCACGGGTGCCCCGCTGGATAAGATCTAACCTGGTTTCTTTGCGCGGCCGTCTCCGCTGGCCCTCGGAGGCGCACATTGAGGGGCATTTATATAACTGGCACACGACGCGGGGAGAGCGCAGGAAAATAGGGCCAAGTGGGAATTCAAAAGGATCCTCATATTACCGGCACTTGTTAAAAGCTCACGTTCAGCCGCCACGGTGGCGTGCCGGTGAGAGGGTTTATCCAAGACGGCTCACGAGTGGACGGGCCAAAAACAAACCCACGTTGGTCCTTATTTTCGGCGATTTGGGTCTGCGACGCCCACCGCCCACATAACTTCTGACGGGCCAGGACCATAGTATTTTTTTGTGAACGATTTTTTTTAATAATCAGTTGTTAACAATTTGATGACATTGGTCATCAAAAATTGAAATGCCTTTTATTCAAATGTTACCAAAATGACTGTTGTACACCGAACAAATGTTCTCTTTATTCAAACGGACTTCTTAACGCCTCTCTCACATGAAAGTCCTACTGCTCCTGAGGGAAATATTGACAAACACAAAGTGTTTGCTTTAAAAAAAACTACATACAAATCACAGTGCCACACGACAATTAAATGCTGCATATAAATCAAAAGATTATATGCAGCATTTAATTGAGCCATATCAATAAAAAAACATTAACAATTCAATAGGCTCGGCTCTGTATTTGAGAGAGAAATTTAGAAACTTTAGAGCATTCTTTTGCAAATTATCTATCCTGACCATTTCACAAAAGGGATACGCATTTTCTTTTAAAACCAGGGTATATGGCGTATTCACATATATTAGTTGACAGTGTC
>NC_079433.1:4594629-4632149 GCF_026213295.1 Gadus chalcogrammus | reverse complement strand
TCCCCTTTTAATTAGGAGGGTGCTTCAACATCAATTCAACTCCAGCGTTTCTCTGTGTGGATCCTTTAAGGGAACAACACCACCTGCCATTATAACAATTCTTGCTGAACAAAGTTATATACAGAATGCAATGGACTATAGATAATTATCGTCGTCATGGGAACAGGGAGCATAGGAACCCCATTGGTGAGAATGTTTGGTCAAGAAGGGGTCACATGACACAGTATGCCATCAGAAAACTGCCATGAAGCCCCTGTACGCACGCACGCCTGTTTAATACAATACGCCCCCCTCCCCCCCAATACTGTTCACTGGGGTCACCAAAGGTCACTTAGGGGCCACACCAGGGGGCCGGTTCTACAGCCAAGTCCTCAGAATAGGTGGACAGGCCTCGTGCACAGGAAGTGGAATTCTGATGTAAGGGGGATTGCATTGTGGTGATGTGGTCTGAACAGAAGAAGAAACCATCCAGCATGGTGGACGTTTGCTAGAAGGGTGTTTACATTCGTCAGCACCCCCCAGAGGCAACAGCTAGTTCTAGAACAAACAGTGACACAGCGTTTTCTCCCTTCCACGTCTGACTCCTCCGCTCAGACACTAGGGACTGGGCGGCGGTCAGGGGGATTTTTGTCAGAAAGCATGCGCTGGGTACTATTTTTTTATCTCTTCATCGCAGTCTCAGGAAGTGTGAGTAGGGGAAGGCCGGTTGCTTCCATCGTCAGAGTCCAAGACCAGACCCGATCACACGTCACGTTGTGGTCACGGGGTCAGCGTCAGCCGAGCCAGTCCAGGGAACCAGGAAGTACCTTTGGAGAGGACCAGACCGATGGCGTCTTCGAAAAACGTCCATGAAAATGTTTATGTCCGACGGACCACAAGGAGTAACTGCATTGCAACGCTGAGATAAAACGAAAAAACGAAAAAACAACATGCATGCGTTCAAGCTTCGGAATGGGTGCAACGATGCGACCTCAGAACGTCGGCTTGGTTGGGGACTACCACTAGCCCCCCCCCCCCCCCCCCCCCACACCTTAAATCATCAGAGGAGCCAGGGTGGCGTTTCCTCAGGCGAGAGAGAGCGATGATGGGGAGTGAGTGTGTGAGACAGAGACAGAGACAGAGACAGAGACAGAGAGAGAGAGAGAGAGAGACATTGAGGGTGAGTGTGAGAGAGAGTCCCTCTTGGTGTGCCAGTCAGTGCCAGTTCCAGCTTGTTTGAGCGTTTAGCTGCCATACAGGTCAAGGGTCATCCATCCAGTCCCACCAAAGCGTCCAAACGTTGCCCTCCCCCCCCCAGCAAAACTCCAGGCTGAGGGCCGGGCCCGTTACCGCGGTAGTACGGAACAAAAAAAAAACGAAAACAACAAAAGAAAAACAAAAAGAGGAGATAAATGTTGTATAGTGGAGGTCGGTTGAGGGTTGGTGGGTGGGTGATTTGATAGGGGCGGGGGGAGGGCGGGAGGCATCTCCGCTGACCTCTGAACCCCTGTCGCCACCGTCTACAGGAAGTCCAGCTCCAGCGCCTGGTGCAGGGACACCAGGTCCCCGTGGGTGGAGATCCTCCAGAAAGGCATGTTGTGCTGAACGCAGACGGACAGAGGGACAGACAGACACAACAGGTCAAACCCTTGGTAACCAGGGAGCTGATGCTGTGGTCACCATGGAGATTATTTTGGTAGCGACCGTGGCGCTGTTGCTGTGGTAACCTTCGGGATTATTAATCTGCTGTGGTTACCACGTCACTTATGTTAGGGTATCCATGGGGATCATGGATTGATTGTGTCTTATCTATTTGCTGTAGGGCCGGTGGTCATGTTGTATCAACCGTGGCGCTGATGGTGTGGTTACCATGGGGATGACATTGTCGTTACCATGGTGATTATATTGAGGTAGCCATTGGTTGAAGTGTCCACATTGAACATGGTCTGTGATGCGTGTGGTTTAATTTGTTCCGAATTTTCCAGACCGATCAGAGATCGACACCATTATGATCACCATTATTGATTGATCATCGGGGGGCAGGAGGGGCGGGCGCTCCGGGCTCACCTGTTTGGCGGCAAACTCCTCGTCGCGGCCGTCCCCGATCACCACGTAGGTCACCTTCTTGCCGAAGCGCGAGACGATCCTCTCGAAGCAGCTCTCCTTCTCTAGGTGGAGAACCGCGACATAAGCTTTCCGCCTCCTCCGCCTCCACATAACGTACCACTGAAGGCCCGGGTCGCCGGGGCGGCTATCTTCTGAGTTAGCGCGCCTGCAGGGGGCGCTTTGGCAACGTCTTTCAAATTCCTCCCATATCATTAGAGCGTAGAGTCATATTGTCATATAGAGTCTAAATGGCCACACTTGCTGTCACACTTTTTTTTTAACTGGACGTCCATAACCACACCACACACCTGGACTGGAGAGTCATCTGTGAAAATTAGTCATACTTTCTCTTAAATTTAAGTGTATTTTAAGAGAATGACTAGTGACATAAAATACAAATTTAGTATTGTAAGAGTGGATGACTCCTACAATTGAATATTCCTCCCATTTATTACGTTAGTCTCTCTCTTTATATATCTAATTTTAAGAGAGAGTGACATTTTTGACTCACCCTCTAAACTCTGAACGTATTTTGGATGACGTGGTTCGGTGAAGTGGTCAATATGCTGCTCTGAAGAGAATAAAACCAAGTCGGTGTGATGCGAACATTACCAAAAAAGAGTTTGTTCCACCCACTATAGAATAACTGCTCAGCGACACCAAAAAAGACACACCGGAAACGAATGCGTGAGAGGTGCACGCCACTTCACACTACACGCCTCCACAGACCTATTTTGGTGCGCTGTAGATGGTGTCGATGGAGAAGACCCTCTCCCAGGCCGGAGAGCACAACCTTGGCCAGGCCGGCACCAGCTGGGTGGTGGTGACCAGAAGTGTTCAGACACTTCCCCCTGAGAAGGAGACACACACACCCACACACAGCACACACACACACACCACACCACACACACACACCACACACACACACAGGAGAACATGGTCCAAATAAAGTTAGTAAGATTACACACACACACACAACGTGTCCGCTAGAAAGAAACGGAACTGAAAGGGCAGTGTGATTGTGAATTAGCTTTTTTTTTTTTTTACACTGTACCGTCACATAACCACACACACGCACAACCACACACACACACACACACACACACACACACACACACACACACACACACACACACACACACACCACACACACACACCACACACCACACACACACACACACACACACACACACACACACACACACACACCTGGACTGGATCAGCAGCAGGACTTGAGGGCCGTGCTGAGCCAGGCGTCCGTCACGTTCTCGATCTCGGACTGAAGCCTCAGCAGAAGATCCCTCTTCATAGGACTCAGCAGGCCTGAGAGAGAGACAGACACACACGTTAAAGTCATAATAACAAACATATTAACTTCTCTTTAACTGATATGAACACTGCTATACTTCATAAACTGCCACGGATACACGCCAACTAGGCAGATCAGGAGCTGTCGCTGTCACAGTGTCACATGTCCCCTCTGATGTAAGGTAAAGAACGCCACGGTAAATAGTGGAGACGTGTCGTCGAATCAATATTATGTCCCGACTGTAAACTGTTCAAACATGGCTCGTCTGAACCCTTTGGCCCCCCTAGACTACATATACACAACAAGCTAGCTAGCAACAGTGCAATAACCAGCTAGCTAATGCTATAGCAAAATACCGGAATGCTACAACCAGCAAGAGTTTATCCTATGGGAAAACAACACAATGCTACAATCAGCTAGCTATGTGGTAAAAACTGACAAATTACAAACTTCATCTTATGATAAGAAACAACAGGATAATAGAACAGCTTCACAAATATATAATGCTTTAAGCCAGGCGATCCTTTAGCAAGAATAACACAATGCCATAAACAGCTAGGTGATGGCATTACAGAACTCTGTTCTGATAAACAACACAATACTAGAACAGTTTTCACAAATAAATAAAGCTGTAAGCCAGGTGATCCTTAGGCAATAACAACACAACGCTAAAACCAGCTGTGGCGTAGCGGTGTGATGCTAGCTCACCTCCGACGTTGGTCTTGTAGGCGTTGTAGATCTCCTTTAGCCGGCGGTAGCGGAAGGCTAGCTTGCGCATCCACTCCACGCCACCGGGGACGCCGGCGGGCCCGGAGCCCCCGCCCCCCCCGCTGGAGCCGCTGAAGCCGTCGGCCAGGAAGTTATAGTTACTGCGAGAGAGACAGAGACAAGAGACAAGAGACAGAGACAAGAGAGGGACACAGAGACGGAGACAGAGAGAGAGAGACAGACAGACAGACAGACAATGAGACAATGTGCAAAAGCTTCTGAGAAGAGCCAGTGTTAAATGGCTACATACTAATCTCATGTCTTTCAAGGCAAACGCTTCCCAGAGGACTCTGATAGACCAACCTGAGGTCCTGACCGTTGTCGTCGGACGCCACGTCTTCCACGTGGACCTGGTCACACTCCTGGAAGAGGAAGAGGAAGAACTTCGACTTCACAACACCATCAGGAGGTTAATACCACCTCCACACGCATCGACATTGCAACACCGTCAGGTCATGAGACTAGGTCGTCACCTAGTCTCATGACATTTTATTCCATTACAATATCAGGTTTGCATCATGTCCTGCGATAGTTTTATTTTCGGAGAATGTTCAACCCACACATTATTATGGATGAGCATGCATATAACAGGCCTTATAGACCATAGACATCGTCTATACGCAAACACAACAGAGATGACAGTCTGTCGTGGGCTTGTTCTCTACCTCCAGGTCGTTGAAGAACAGGTGTGTGTCGGCCAGTTCAAAGATCAGCTCCTCCATCTGAAGGCCCAGGTTCAGCACAGTGGCTGGGTCCTGCACGCACACGCACACGCACACACACACACACACACACACACACACACACACACACACACACAAGTATATTAACGTTAGAGGCCGGCATGGGTTCGAATCCGAACGGGGCCACCTATGAGGGCTGAGTGTAGCTTAAATGGGGGGTTATTTCATTTATTAACATTGTTTCGGTGAATGGGAGAATGAAGCTGGAAACCTGACCAATATCGGGCCAGAATTACAGTAAATGTAATACACGAAAAAATAACCCAAGTTATGCGATCAGTGAGCAGACACGAACCTTGCCGAACTTCTGTGCGAAGGAGCCGGTGAGAAGCGAGTGGAATATGATGATGGTCTCGTCAAGGTCCCACAGAAAGACCCGCTGGAAAAGACACACGTAGGAGACTTTAACAAACCGCACTCCTTCAACCAACAGCACTGCCAAAATACTAGCCTGTTAGCCTCGAAACAATAAAGGGCGGAAATTGTGTTTGGCTACCAATTATTTTTTATCTCGGCCACCATAACTTCTGGTTCCTAAAAAAAAAACCCAAGGGCAATCATGGATTAAATAGCAGTGGCTCAACTCGGTTAGTGTGCCATGGGGCCGCTCGATTATAGAAAGAAATCATAACCACGATTAATTTGATCAATCTTGAAATCACGATTGTTCACACGATTATTTGAGTTTGAAAGCATGACACATTTTTTCAGCATTTCTCTCCAAAAAAAAACAAAACACTTTGCAACTGAGAAATTTAAATCGCCCCTTAAAATTCGAATCATCGTACGGCCCTAGTGTGCCGACCCCTTGGCGACACCCCCTTTGTAGCGACCGCAGGTTCGAGTCCCGGCCGCGGGCCTACGCGACACGTCCCTCCCCAGGAGCCCGCGTGCGGCCACAGCCGGCCAGGCGCTCACCTCCAGGTCCGAGTCCGTGGAGGGGCATCCGTCGGGCTTCTTGGCCTTGCCTTTGGCCTTCCCCACAGAGTTCCTGCGGCCCGCGTCCTCCAGCTCCCGGGCCCCCGTGGGGAGGGCCAGCCCGGCCGGCAGGGCGATGCCCGGCGGGAGGTTCTCCTGCGGGGGGGCGTCTGAGGGACGGGGGGCCGGGGTTAGCGTGTTAGCGTCGTTCTGGAATCACGCTAACGGTCTGGGTGAGTTCGGGTCTAACTGATCCCACAATCGTTGCCATTTTTTCTTTATTTAGATCTAACTTTGTTAAAAGCATATAATTATAATAATAATTTCTGGTTTGGGCTGATCAACTGTATCAAAAATTGTTCTCTCCGGGTCAGTAGTAAGTAATCTGTGTAAACAAGCGGTGAGGAAGAGTTGAATTGCAACATTCCTTCTGCAGTCACTGCTAATACGATCCATGAATCACCATCTCTGAAAGTTATATTATAAATGAAAGTTCACTTAGGAATACCTCAACTAAAACGTAAATATTTCACTACAAGCTCACAAGTGACTCATCCCTTAACGGTGAATCAACAAATAACGAGAGTTGTTGCGAATTTCCCCATCTGCAAACAACAGGTGTCCTTAACGGTCGGAGGTTAACTCCTCTTCCTCCTCGGAAGGAGAAAGGGGGCGTGGCCATGCGGTCAGGTGACGTATTCACCGGTGTTGCTGGGCAGCCCGGCGGACACGGCGCTCTCCGACTTGACGGCCGGGTAGCCGGCCACGCCCGCTGCGTCCGTACCGTGACTGTCGCTGCTGGGCAGGCCGGGGGGCGCGTAGCCTGGCAGGGGCGCGTAGTACTGGGAGAACTGGGCCTGGGGTCCCAGCGAGGAGTAGCTGCTGAACTCCTGGAGGAGAGGACACACACACACACACACACACACACACACACACACACACACACACACACACACACACACACACACACACACACACACACACACACACACACACACACACACACACACACACACACACACACGGCATTTAGCAGACCCTTTTATCCAAACCGACTTACAATAAGTACATTTGCCATAAGAAGGAGAAACAATACTACAGCGCTGTCGGTACAGTAAGGATGTTCATAGAACCAAGTACTGACAATTGTTAGGTTAACCCAATCCCCGTACACAACAAAGATATCTAGGATAAAGTACTACACTGCTAAGTACTATTTTTAAGTGCAAGGTCGTGCAACATACAATAAGAGTGTGCAAGAGGGGTGTGGGGGGGGGGGGGGGGTAACCTCCAGTTAGGAGGAGGAAATCAAGTCGTCAACCTATTGTTGCGTGACCACGTTGAGTTTGATTGGTCAAGCTTGTACCAGGTGCCCGCCTCCCCTTCTCTCTCTCTCGTACCTGATTGGGCGCTGGGGCGGGGACAGTGCTGGCCGTGGTAGCGGGGATGTTGGAGTAAACGCTGGCCGTGGTGAAGCTTGAGCCTGCAGGACAGCAGCGACAACGCACTTAGCACACACTGCACCACAAGCGAACACCTACAGGCCCTCGCACGCAGACACACACACACACACACACACACACACACACACACACAAATACGCACACATCCACAGGCAAACACATTTTTAAGGGGTGACCCGTTACACACAAGGAGAGAGGCAGATAATGTCTGGGGTGTTTGATTCACAGCCACAAAAAGGTACTGGGTTCGATCTCCAAGGTTCGTGGCCTACCTGCAGGCATCCTTGAGGGAGAGTTCTAGTACTCCCTACAGGCTTCCTCATGACCTGTATCTGTATCTGGGGCGGATTAGTGTAATGGCTAGGGTCTTTTGACTACCTAGGGGCCTATGTCCACTAAAAGTAGTTTTCTGGGCAAGACAACTTTCTTGGGTTGTTTCCAATGAGGAGAGCGCATGTGTGGACGCCTTGACAAAATCACAGTGAGCGGCCCACAGTGTGTTGGCCTTAGTGAAGCAACTACGGGCGGTCAGGTTGAAAATCTCTGAGCTCTGTCACTAGTATTTTACCAGTGACCCAATCAAAAATCAACTGTCAAACTAACATTTAATTTTGTAAAAAAAAGAGTTTATGGACTCACATTATAGGCTTTACCAAAATCTTTTGATTTTGACTGTCATCGCTGCTCATCACTCACGGATGTTTGACAAGAAGTCATCGCTGCGATGCTGAGCTAGAAGCTAAAGAGCTAACATGGCTGGTTGTCATAGAAACAGTAAACAAAAGGACAGATGCAGCTGTTTTTTCTTAATGTTTTTTAACGCTACATCCCAGTCCTTTCAAGTGCCATGCAGCACATGTGTGCCAGAAAAACACCCTTACCTGCTCCTTAACGACATGCATCTTAACGTACTCGCAGTGGACGCTTTGGTTAAAATCATCTGCCTAAAGAGCGTAAAGAGATAACCAGTCTCCCCCTGGTGGTCGGTTGTGGTGGTGGTGGTTGTTATGATGTTTGGGAAAGCCGTGTTGTTACATGGAGGAGAAGGAGAAAGAGAAGGGAGGAGGAGGGTGAGATCGCGGCTTGCCTTGGCTGGGGTAGGAATAGTGAAGCTGGCCGGACTGCGTGGACGTGTATGCGCTGCTGAAGCTGAGAAACCCCGGCTGACCAACAGAGGGCGCCTCAGGCAGCCCTGTCTCTGTTTTTATGCCTGGCCACATAGCACCTGAAGAAGAGGAAGAAGAGGAGGAGGAAGAGGGCAGTGGGAGCGGATGGGAAAAAGGACCAGGAAGAGGGGATGAAGAGGTGGAGGAGGAGGAGGATTGAGGAGAAGGAAGAGGAGGAGTGGTGGTATTAGGAAAGATAAAACGAAAGCTTTTTTCAGTTCCAGGTGTGATGTTTTTGGTTTTTCCATATAAAAAGCAGAGATTAATGAATAAAATAAAAGCCGTCGAGTCTGCGTTTGCCAAAGCATCTGGTAGCACAGTTGGAGAAGCATGAGAGGCTGGGGGAGGTTTAGTAAGCAGACAATGGGTACATGAGTAGCAGTGTGGACATGAATACAGCAAAGAGGTGGGAACCAGCACTTGAGAGTCGAGGGGCAAGAACTGACCAAACGGTGGGAGCCCGTAGGTCTGGCCTGCCTGGGGGAAGGAGTACACGCTAGACTGGGCCAGGGGAGAGAACGCCGCCTGGTTGCCGTAGGAGGTCACTGCGGGGCTGAAGGAGAGCACAGACACATGTCAGGGATTAGCTGCTCCTGGATCATCTGCAAAGCCTAGTGTGTGTGGAGGGAAGGGCTGCCAGATGCTGCTCCCATGACGGCTACTTTTATTGCACTATATTTATTTGAATGACAATAAATATATATCGCCGTTTTCTTTATTTTAATGGGGAAATATCTGTCAGAATAGCGTTTATTTTATTTTATTTTATTTTATTAAAGGACCCCCATTAGCTTATGCCATAGCAGTTTGCTAATCTTCCTGGGGTCCACATAAAATCCACATTACAAGTAATACTATTAAGTGTATTAAAATACAGTTCATACATACACAACTATAATAACAGTATACATAATACATCACAAAAGTTCAGCAATTATTAATACAGTATAATAAATAACTAAAACAGTACAGTTTAAACTAGAATACTTGATAGTAATCCTAGACAACATGAATGAAAGCATACATTGTTCCTACAAATCAAATCATCAGATACAGCATGTATCTGATGAAGACATTGGGTACTCTTATTTGATTGCTTGGTTGCCAATGGCCTCTTGTTGAAGCAAAAAGAGCGTAAGTACTAACTAGAACTTACGTATAACTAATCCTACTAGTTCTATCTGCAATGTATCAGATAGGGCAATGCCTCTAACCATTCACATGGGGAATACACAAACAATATATTGCATACTACATTATTTACTTTTACTTTTGCTGGAGAGGAAGTCTAATTCTGGAGTAACACGTCAATGTTTACTGATGTTGGCAAACTTGAAGACTAAAGCTATTTATCAGGATAATAACAAAACCTTCCCGTGTTTATAATACTTAAGCAGCGTTATTGAGCTCATGTTTGCATCATTAGTTTACACTGGTTGATCTCTGTATCTTTAACGGCACATTCTGATCCCTTAACCTCAACAGAACAGGGTTAGGGTTAACAGCTTCGACAGCACCCTAAGCCTAGCTAATGAACAATCAGTGGTCATCAATTATGTGTGGACTGGTGTAGCAAAGTCGTTTAAGCACACCATCAATATTAATATTAATATAATTTATGTAGAAGACATGAAACTGCAAGGATGTTTGGCACAATATGTGTCGCATTAATAACTGGACTTATTGGCAGAGACTGCGGTAACAGTGATTCGTTCTTATATACATGCAGGTAAAAGATACCTACTTGTTGTCTTGGTACATCTGGGAGTATTCAGATACAACTGTGGTATCAGGGTCTTTGCACGGTCCGACTGAAGTCAAAATCGAAGGGTTACATTATCAGAAGGGCAGTATATCAAGGTGATCTGTACAGTGAAATACTTATAAAAAGCCAAGATAAATCTATTTACTACAAAAAGATAGAGTGGCGATATGATATAAAAAAAAAAGTGTTAATGGTAGGTTGGTTTATAATAAAATACAGAGACGCACAGGCAAAACATAAAGGCAAATCTACAATTCCCAGTTTAAAGGAAGGTCACATCATTTTGCATGGATGCAATGTCAGGTTTCCTGTTGTATATAAAGATTTGCTCCTACCAGAATGTGCATAGGAGTTCATGGGGTCACTGCATGCTTGCGGGGCTAAGGCACTCTGTTGGTCTGGTTGCCCTTGGTCGCGGACTATCAAGAAAGTGTGACATTATAATACGTTACATTATATTGTTACTGCACAGCCGACTCTGGCTTCTCTCCCTTCTGTCCATCCACTTGTAAGCCACTTAGGATAAAGAAAATCTGCTCATTACAAAGTGGAAATATCACAACAATCTTGAGCAGGTGCTTTCCAGAACTTTGATAAGATGAGCGTCATGTCTGCTGAGGAGGAACTATTCATTAGCAAAGGGTGTGTCATAGAATACAGAGAATGAAGGGTGAACAAAGACTGATTTGATGGAGAGCCATTACCTGCCGTCAAGGCCGGGTATGTGTTCTGGGGGCTGCCATCCTCAGCCAGGTTCCTGGAGGATAACCAGAGCGCTGCTAGTTTAGCTTCTACCTTATTTATATACATTACATTATATTTTAGATCTTTACCTTAAAATCAATTGTTACAGTTTTCTTCTATGGCCTTGGCACCATTCTCAAAATATACAGAATATTTTCAAAAGTCACGTGGAAACCTCCAAACCCCTGGGCAATTGTTCACAACAGATTTGAATTTGTCATTTTAAATTTTAAAATGTTGTTGTGTTTTGCAAATGAGGAGATACAATGATCGGGCAATTTGTGCAATTACTAATTGAACATATCTTTCTGATAAAACTGAAAAGTTGCTTCTCGGTTGAACGGTTGTACTCTCTATAATGTGTGTGAATTATTTCATCACATGCACATGACTCAGTCCAATAGTCATAATCTGCGGTATCTGCCTTAGCCATAATATACAAGTTATTTTGACTAATTTACCTAGAGCTTTGAAGACATTAACATGGATCAAGAAATGAAAAAAAAAAGGTAACCAAACAAGCAACGAATGGATACTTTACTTTACCTTATTCACAAAACCAGAGAATAGTTTGTCTTACCTTATTAACTTAATATTAACTGTAACAGCAACACCTTGGTCATTTATCTTAAATTAATCACTGCTCTGATGGTTAAGTTCTATCTTATTTAATAATATTAACTTGCTCTGCAGTTGATGACCTAACCACCAACCTGGTCTTATGCAAAGACTTACTTTGTGCAAACTATTGTTTACTCTAAACTTAGATACTAACAGATTGACCATTCCCTTCAGCTAATTAACTTACAGAGAGCTCTGCTAGTTTAGCTTCACCTTATTTTACCTTATTAACTATCTATTCCATTGATGACCTAACCACCAACCCTCTGAAACAAACAGTCTTATGCAAAGACTTATGTTTGTGCAAACCATTAGTTACTCTTAACCTAAAGTATAAATCTTTCCATAGAAAGCAGTTCACACAGAAAGCCGTGAAGCACCACTTACCGTGTTGCCTTCTCCAGTCTATCGTCCATATCAAGCTTGGCCTTCTTTGACTGAGGACGAATAAAAGCGGAAAGCAACGATATAATACGTCTCTATGTAATGGAGAGATGTGTTGTCATTGGGTACGGATTAAAACCTGTCCATTCAGAGCCAACAATGCCCAAACCAAATCCCCTGCCATCCTCCTTGCGTGGCCCCATTTTAAACACTACACCGTCCAAAACTATATGGATGGAAGATCGATATAGGAGGACCACGAGAACGCAGAGACCCTACACCCATCTGAGGCAGCATGCTTGCATACATGCATGTGAGCCAGCGTGTGTACCTGAGAGTTTTTGTTTGTGTATGTGCGAGTGTGAGTGTGTGTGTGTGTGTGTTTGAGAACATGCACGCTCACTCACACGCATGCATGAGTGCCTACGTCTAAGGGAGCAAGCGTTAATGCGTGTTCTCATATGTGTGAGTGAACATGAAGACGTGTGAGTGTGTGAGTAAGAGCATTGCCCCTTGTGTGTGCGGGTGTGTGTGTGTGACGTGTGTGTGTGTGTGTGTTAGTGTGCGTGTGCATGAGTGTGTGTTCACCGGCAGCTCGGTCAGCTCCGGCGGGCCGTCCATCTCTGCAGGGGGGTGAGCCGACATGGAGCCCCTGGTTCCTCCTACTGCTCTCTGGACCTGCGACCGCTGCCGTGACCCTGCTGCAACCCAGCACAACCAGCACAAGCACGGGGGAACACACACACCCGGTTAGGAGGAATGCAGGGGGTCGGCGCCTTAAGTACCCTGGCCCACGACCATGTCCACTCTCCCCCCCCCCCCCCCCCCCTTCTGCCTCTCTCCCCTCCTCTCCTCTCTCCCGCCACAACGTGGTGGTCCTCCCACTCCTGCCCTCCATCCCGTCGCTCCCCAGTAACCGATACAGAGGCGGTACAAAGGGGGAGGTGGTGAGGAGAAGGGGGGGGGGGGGGGGGGGGGGGGGGGAGAGCTCACATGGGGGGCCTCCTTACATGTGACCTAACCTACATTCGGCCAAACATGTCCTCCCTGCTCAGGTGCAAGCTGTCGTGTCACGGGTGCCCCGCGGGATAAGATCTAACCTGGTTTATTTGCTCGGCCGTCTCCGCTGGCCCTCGGGAGGCGCACATTGAGGGACATTTATATAACTGGCCCACGACGCGGGAAGAGCGCAGGAAAATAGGGCAAGTTCAAAAGGATCCTCATATTTCAGCCACTTTTTAACAGCTCACGTTCTGCCGCCGTGGTGGCGTGCCGGTGAGAGGGTTTTTGCAAGACCGCTCACGAGTGGACGGCCCACCGCGACCGGTTGCCTGACAAAAACAAACCAACGTTGGACCTTATTTTTTGGGGGGATTTGGGTCTGCGACGACCAAATGACTTCTTACGGCCGGGCGTTAATAGACATAAAGCGCTACTGGAGCACAGGGCCCCCAATACTTGAATAAAAATATATTGAATGCATGCTGCGTTCATGAAATGTGCGTCGAAACACGGGTTGCTGTGTTTCGCGGTGCAAAGGCGCCGATATTATGCACACTGCCGTGCAAGGATATTAATGTGCAGTTGAACTCTCTTGCTTTTACATTGTGGATTCGAAAGAAATCCATTATTTTACTGTTATAATCAATCTGAACGAATCCACTCCCAAATATGGAGATTAATTGTTAAAACTGAACGAGAGATTTTAATGGGGCGCAGCACATCAATACTGGGGCAAGTGCCCCAGTAAAAGGGGTCTAGCAACGCCCATTCGGCCAAGAACGTAGCCCTTTTTTGTAAATAATTAGTTGTTACCAATTAAACATTGCTCATTGTGCTTACAGCAGGGATTAGGCGTGCGGGGCCTGTTTACATGTGACCTAACCTACATTCGGCCAAACATGTCCTCCCGCGAGCATCAGGTGCTCAGGTGCAAGCTGTCGTGTCACGGGTGCCCCGCTGGATAAGATCTAACCTGGTTTCTTTGCGCGGCCGTCTCCGCTAGCCCTCGGAGGCGCACATTGAGGGGCATTTATATAACTGGCACACGACGCGGGGAGAGCGCAGGAAAATAGGGCAAGTGGGGAATTCAAAAGGATCCTCATATTTCAGGCACTTGTTAAAAGCTCACGTTCAGCCGCCACGGTGGCGTGCCGGTGAGAGGGTTTATGCAAGACGGCTCACGAGTGGACGGACAAAAACAAACCAACGTTGGTCCTTATTTTCGGCGATTTGGGTCTGCGACGCCCACCGCCCACATAACTTCTGACGGGCCAGGACCATAGTATTTTTTTGTGAACGATTTTTTTTAATAATCAGTTGTTAACAATTTGATGACATTGTTCATCAAAAATTGAAATGCCTTTTATTCAAATGTTACCAAAATTACTGTTGTACACCGAACAAATGTTCTCTTTATTCAAACGGACTTCTTAACGCCTCTCTCACATGAAAGTCCTACTGCTCCTGAGGAAATATTGACAAACACAAGTGTTTGCTTTAAAAAAAACTACATACAAATCACAGTGCCACACGACAATTAAATGCTGCATATAAATCAAAAGATTTATATGCAGCATTTAATTGAGCCATATCAATAAAAAAACATTAACAATTCATATAGGCTCGGCTCTGTATTTGAGAGAGAAAATTTAGAAACTTTAGAGCATTCTTTTGCAAATTATCTATCCTGACCATTTCACAAAAGGGATACGCATTTTCTTTTAAAACCAAGGGTATATGGCGTATTCACATATATTAGTTGACAGTGTCATTAATCAACCCATCTACTAAGTGCAGACTATCTACTTAGTGCACATAGATGCATATTCCAATTAGTTTTCTAATTCCGGTATGTATTTTGTATAATAGCTGTAAGTGACGTAGCATAAATAAGTTGTATTTCCTAATGCACACTAGCAGTATAGTATAAACTATCCAATGATAACAGCGTGTACTGTTCTCCTATGTTATGTTGTCTTTCACATAAGCTTTGCTAGCACTGCAACCAAAAAGCAGGATGGAATTCACATAAATATCTTAAAAGCCAAACAAAAATAAATCCAAAAAGCCAAGCAGCATGACTTCAACAGTGCTGTTCAAACGGCTGAAAAACGTGACAATGCCGGCCACCCACAGACAACCCATAACAAGAAGGCCTCGTTGCCACTAGTAACCGCGGTACTCCGGTGGCGTCACGGATCCTCGCGACAGAGCAATAGGGCTCCTGCCGCCGGAGGAGCCTCACCTCGACACCGGTCGCCCAGAGCCGCATCGACTGGCCCTCAGAACACCGCGGCTCTCAGAGTCGTTACACCGCAACCTGCATGTCCCGTAGCACGTAAGACGCCGTTCGCTCTGCTTGGATAACTTTTGGTCCGCATTTGCTAGCCAGTTATGGTCTCTTGTTTGTGCCTTGTTCCACATTAGCCTATATATACACACCAGTTTTCGCGGTCTTCGAGGTAACAACGGTTAGGTCTGAATGGTAACCGTGACGACCCGTTATATTTGCGTACGTTAATACACAGCACTTGGTTACAAAGAATCCACAATCGCCGTTATATGTTGCGCTTTATCTAAACCCTTTATCGCAAGATTTACATCGTTTAACGTTAGCACCGGTGTCGCTCTTCGGTCCGTCGACACCTGTGGTTTACGAACGAACATTTTAAGCCGTGTAAACATAACGTAGACGCTGTGACGGGGTTTACTCGTGCATCGGAGGGACACACGTTAGCGGGCTAGCCCTGGCCACATCCAGCAAATAGCCACCGCCAAGGGCAAGTTTATGATGGTCAAGTCCAGCCCAAAACCCTTTTCCTAGACAATCAGTGCTTCGTTACCTTTTGGAAGTGATACTACACTGTGTTCACGTATACACTACTAGCTTTGATACAATCGCCTGCATAAGCGGTGTGTCCCGTGTGTGTAATATTAACTTGCATTAAATGCCACCGACCCCAGAATACTATGGGGATTTCTAAGGCCCAAAGTCACACTATCCCTGCAATGTTTTATTTTCCACACTGCCAACAATGTGGTTTACAACATCACGATCGCACGTTTCGTATACCTCCCATACGGCTAATGTCTACGTAGGTTTAATAACGAGCAACATCGCAGGGCAGGCTGGGTTTTCCCCAATGGGAAACTTTTCGGTTCCAAGGTTTAGTCGGGATCAAGCAAAGGAGTGGCTACTGAAATAGCTCAGCAATATGTGAAGACACCATTATCTCACGTTAAACACTACAGAAACCCACCGGGGGAGAAGCCTAAGCAAAATGGTGAAAGTATCCGTAATCGAACTTACCATCAAGTGGGATAATCGCTGTGCCTTTTATAGAATCGTCTTCTATTCCATCCACACTGTCAAGCTTTGTCTGTTGTTAGGGATCACTATTTTGCAGGAAGTTTTCCTACTCGCTCGTCTGCGCATGCGCACACCCGCTCATGTGAACCCTCGGCGAGATGTGGTTCGACAGGTGTGTGCGATTTAGCAGCATTCCCTGACAGGTGAGAAAACGTATAAACTGAACTCCAGTTGTATTATCCAAACAGATGTACAGCCTCTATTTTAGCACTCAAACCCCTCCCTTCTTGGGTTAGAAGTTACGCTTCAATGACCATGTTTTGGTTGATCAATTTTATGTTTTTGTTGTGAATAATAAGTCAAGCCCCCGTCTATGGTGTATATCTTGTAGGGTTTATATGAAAGACGGCAAAATGTTATAATGGAAGATAGGACATGCAGAGGTTTAATTTACAAGATGATATGCCTTGTAGGCCTAGAAGTTTTAAGATAAGATAAGATAGTCCTTTATTAATCCCCCTTTGGAGAAGTATACAGGTGACCAGCAGTACAGTGGGAACATTTTTCCCACTGAAAATTCTTTCATGTCAAAGAAAAATCTGAAGCCAACGCGGTGAGTATTTTCATTAGATTTATTTTATTTATTAACCACTGCTGGAATAGGTAACAGATAAATATTATTTTCATGTAACATGGACAGTTACCCCAGGTGTACACAGTTGTGGTACAATAAACATACACTTGTGGGTGAATAAATATACATGAAACAAAAATGCCGGAAAGGGATGAGTAAAGCCTCCAAATGTGGAAGAACTGTCTAGAAATGCATGACTGCCGTGTACTCAGTAAAAAAAGCACAACCTCTTTATGTAGCCATTCATATTTCCAGACTAAAATATATATTTACACTTTTCCTTTTACAAATGGGTGGACCTAAAATGTATTTATATTAACCCCCTTAAACTACACACCTCAATCATTTAATTTCTATAAATTATAATTTACACTCAGATTTTTTTTCCTATATCTCCACTAGTTGTTATTACTATTATTGCACTTTTTTTTTTTAATGAATCATGTAATAGTGGTGATGGATTTTGGTGTCAGCTCCGTGTTTTAGTTCTGGACAAAAGCTGCTGGAGCAGAACTATCTCCAGATCCGTTTCTAGAAGAGCAGCTGGTAGGACTACAGGTTGACGATATGAACTATACACGTAGCTCTACATGTATAGATCATATGTTGCTAACATGTGGGCTTTATTTGTTGTACACGCATGTTGCTATGCATGTTCATGGGTCAGGCACAAGACATTCACAGTTACTCGCTATCGTCTAGAATCGTACGTATCTGTGAAGGATGCTTCATTGACAATTAGTACGGTAGATAAGGACAGGTCTGAAGGGGCGGAATGGGTTATCTCGTTTGACCATCCAGATATTCAAGTTTGCATTTCAAAACGATCTGCAGAGTTAAAACGAACGTGAACCCGCGAGGCCGGGGTTTGGCCGGTGTCCACGAGGCTGATGAGCGGGAGCATCCATTTTGTTTTAGTTTTGTTACACTACAACGTTATTGCTGAATCGACTGATTCTCTTTTGATATGAAAGGAATTTCAGAAAGCCTGAAAACACAGCTCTGTTTAGGTCAACACATGTTTGTATCGTTGCATATTAAAATAAAAGATGTAAAAAGTCAAATGTAGGAAAATAGTCCATCCTAGACCGGATTCATTCTTCAACATTTATCTATTACGTTAAGAACCAGTGTGTACAGAGTATTTAAACGTAAACAGTGAATGGTTGCAGTTGGTTAAACGTAATAATAATTTGGTAACAATGTCATTTTCGTTTAATACAGAACACTCTTCTTTTGTTCTTCTGAGGAATGGTCAGCGTTGGGGAGGGAATGAACAGGACACATATTGTTGGGTATACCTACTACATTTCTGTGGAATGCCATTTTGTTCTAAAATAGTGACGTCACTTATGGGGCGGGGAAGACCCGCAGCTGTCGTTACCGTGGCAGCTGAGAACTGACCCCTCCTTTCCTCGAGTGCAACAAGAGCATTCACAATATAAAACCAAGTAAAACAACAGTGATGATATCAGAGCCAGTCACATGCGCCCCAACGCCCACTGGGAGGGTCAAAAACGGCTCTTTGGGTTCCTTCAACACTGCCTTTAGAACCTCAGGCACTTCCTCTTCCGGTCGCCTCCACCAGCAAAAAAACAAAAAGAGGCTATTTTCAGTCTTTCAGTCGTAAAAAAATAAATAAACGCCCATTCTAGTTTCTAAGCTTTGCACCCTTTTCAAAGTCAGTCGCGGGCCTTTCGGGTGGTCCAGGATGTCGTGGTGGCGAAGGGGATTCAATCACGGAGGACAAGCGATCCCCGCCTATTCATTAAGTTGGTCCCCTGTGAGATCTGCGTCTGTCTGCATCGACCACGTCCGACGGGATCGTACCAACACCCGCACCCCCATGCGGAATGTCCCACAGGCACCTTCGCCCACGTCGTGGTTCCCCCTGGTTGAGCCGTGCCGTTGAGTCTGTCTCCAGCACTCGGGCAGGGCCAGGGATGGACGGATGGATGGAGTGTGGCGGTTAGGGGGACAGGTGGTCAGGTGGTCAGGTGGGAGGCTTCACATGAGGTGGTCGACCGGGGGTCCGTACGAAAAGCCCGGGAAGGCGCCGGCCGCCTCCCGGACGCTGTTGGTCACGGCCAGGCTGTCGGAGTTGAGCAGGGAGCCGCTCACGGGGAGGTGGGTGAACTCGGTGTCAAAGTGCCGCAGGTCGGTGGGGCCGCTCTGTGGAGGAGGAACGACCCGTTAGTGTCCAGGTTCAAGGCATAACGATGCATCCGGCTCTGGATGGATCAGTGACTCAACCCGCTATTACGCTAACCATGTAGGCAACACGCCTTGTAGCGACCCTGGTTCGATTCCCACCTGTGGCCCTATGCTACTTGTCGTTCCCTATCCTATTCGTTAGTGAAAATTATGAAAAAAAACAATAAACCTACTGTTTACATGATCTGCTTATTTTGTGTTGTCATGGTAACATTAGCACTTGTGATATCGTTTTATCTTTCAGTTGAGAACCCTGACTTTTTTTGTGCATTCAATTATATTTATATATTATAAAAATAAAGAGATTATAAACCCTACTAAAATCGTGATTGTACAAAAAGAGTTAGGACGTACCACTGAGGGGATGAATGGAGGGGTGATTTTCCTGGCCATCAGGTCGTCCCAGTTGATGGGCGAGAAGAAGGAGTGATGCTGAAGCTCCAGCTGTAGTGTCACACACACACTCGGTCAGACCAGCCACAGAACACAGATTTAACACGCAGCTCTCAACGCACAAACTAGCTTTAAATCCCTTCCCTGTAGTGACATCACAAGTGGGAGTGTCCTGTCCATTAAGATGTTTGAATGAGCACACTCTCGGTAGAGTCCCCCTGGCCAGCGGATCCACCAATAATAAGTCTGGGATGAGCGGTCCCACTCGTGATGTCACTAACGTAAAGGGTCAGATCGGGGGTCTTTAAAAGCGACGTTGTGGACTCACAAAGTCGTCCTTGGAGCCCAGCCTCTTGGTGCGGTCCTTCTGCAGCAGACCTTCCAGAAGCTCCCGGCCAGAGTTGGACACGTTGGGCTTGAGCACGGGGGCCTTGTGCAGGATGTTGTGGTACATCTCGGCCGTGTTGCGGCTGTAGAACGGCGGCTGAGGAAACCCACAAACACTCGGTTACATCCTCCCTTCGCTGCACGGAAACCTCTTTATAACAGAGTGCTGGAGCATACAGACTTAAGGATCAATATGCTTCAGTCTGTTTGGATCCCTTTATGGCTCCGGGAAAAACCAAGGGCCAAATATAGTGATTATAATAATTCAAAAGGTTATCATTTAAAAAAGACGATAATATGAATGTACTTTGCTACGAGGCCTCTATTGATTTCATAAAGCCCGTAAATACAAATCAACAACGTGGTGAATAGTGTAACATTAAAATCACAACATCATTATTGTGAGTGAGCTTATGGCAGCCAGGGCTATGCGAAGCATTGCGATTCTGTCTAAAGACGTTATAGGAGATTAAAAACATCAACCCGATGAGTAAGCTGTCTCACCAGGCCATAGAGCATCTCGTAGAGCACGGAGCCCAGGCACCACCAGTCCACCGTGCGGTCGTATGCCTGCTTCTGGAGCACCTCAGGGGCCAGGTACTGCAAACAACAACAACAACAACAACAGAACCATCAACACAAGCCAGGTACTGCAAACAACAACAACAGAACCATCAACACAAGCCAGGTACTGCAAACAACAACAACAGAACCATCAACACAAGCCAGGTACTGCAAACAACAACAACAACGGAACCATCAACACAAGCCAGGTACTGCAAACCACAACATATACAGAACCATCAACATAGCCGCTCTGTTATCCTCCTTAACTATTTAAAGTTATTTAGCTAGTTATGTTTTTATATAGCGTGTGTCAAGGAGGGTGGTGGTGTGTGGTCTTTACCTCCGGGGTGCCACAGAAGGTGGAGGTGGTGCTGTTGTCCTCCAGACCTTCTTTGCAGAGTCCAAAGTCTGTGAGGACGATATGACCCGAGGAGTCTAGCAGTATGTTCTCTGGCTTCAAGTCCCTGTGGTCGAAAGACAAAATGATTAATATATCCTACTTTTCTTAATTTAATTAAATGATATGATATAATTTAATGTATATTTAATCATTACTAAAGTAATAATTGATTTAATTCAATTGATTGATAATCCATTTCCATTTAATTTTTGATATAATACATCAGATTGATATTGATTTCGTTCCAAATGTCCCATTACCAAATGTAGCATGTAATTGCATTTTTTCAAAAGTCCCCTAGAGGGCACTGTAGTCCGGCTCATAACGCACCTGTAGACGATGTGTAAAGCGTGCAGGTAGCCGAGGGCGCTGGCAATTTCCGCCGCGTAGAACCTTGCTCGGGGCTCCAGGAAAATCCTCTCCCTCTGTAGATGGTAGAAGAGCTACGGGGCGAAGAAATAAATCAAATGATAAGTTAGTATTTTAAGTAAAACAGCAAATTTCGTGTCCGTATGGTCAGGGAGTCTCTGCATGGACCAGAAGATGGCGCAGGTCCTACCTCTCCGCCGTTGACGTAGTCGAGGACGAAGTAGAGCTTGTCTGTGGTCTGGAAGGAGTAGTGGAGGCCCACCAGGAAGGGATGCTTGATGTTCTTCATGAGCACACTGCGCTCGGCCATGATGTGTCTTTGCTGCAACACAGGATGTACAGGTATGAGTAAAGGTAGGATGTGTACACATGGCCTATGATACACATTTGAGCAAGCCATACAGGAAGTATGCATATGAAAATAATATGATGACAAACTATACGCCGTAATACTAAAGTTATGAGTTTATGTCGAATACTAACCAGATGTTCTTAACTAATCTGAAATTGTAATTAGGGTGTAGGTCTACCGATATGATAACAATTCATAATCAATAATGTAAATGTATATGTTTATTATATTATACGTTCCCCTTCGGTCGGGTTAGTATGAATGCGTCCAAGTATCGGCAGGCCTGTAGAGATCAGGGGCTGTGTGTTTGAAAGATGAAGGGGCAAGCGGGGGGGGGGGAGAGACTCTCACCTCCTTCTTCTTCATGATGATCTTCTTCTGCAGCACCTTGACAGCGTAGTAGTTGGTCGTCTCCTTGTGCCTGGCTAGCAGAACCTGACACATGGATAGAAGGTCGGCGGGTAAGCATTAGCGAGCAGATTCAGCCGTGACGACGTCACAACGACTATAAAGGGATGTCGAGGCTTCAGGCAGTGTGAGTTGGGGAAAAAAACCTCACCTTTCCGAAGCTGCCTTTGCCAATGATTTTTAGGTAGTCGAAATCGGAGGGTTTGATCCTGTTGAGGAACAACACGGAGCGTTTAGGATGAGGTTAAAAACACACACACAGAGAAAACACAGAGAGAGAGAGAGATTTCCTTGATTCCTTGATTCATTTCCCCTCTCGAATAAATAACCTAACCTAACCTTCTCTTTAGAAATGGAGGTAACAATAGCACTTACTGAGTCTCCTCAGCCAGCGAGGTCCTGGAGGTCAGGTATAACTGAAAGAAAGCAACCGTATGATATGAGGACACGGACACGGCACACATCAGAACACATTAGAACGCATGTGTACGCTTCCCAAAGGAGGGAACGGTGACTGGGTCGGAGAGTGCACCTGTCCGTCTCTCAGGATGGCCTGTTCGATGTCCTCGTTGGGGTGCTCGTCAATCTTCATGAAGTTGTTGACTTCCGCACTGCAGGGGGTGGGAGAGAGAGAGAGAGAGAGAGAGAGAGAGAGAGAGAGAGAGAGAGAGAGAGAGAGAGAGAGAGAGAGAGAGAGAGAGAGAGAGAGAGAGAGAGAGAGAGAGAGAGAGAGAGAGAGAGAGAGAGAGATTAGGGGGCGGTAGAGAGATAGATGGAGAGAGAGGAGTGGGAGAGAGGGAGGGAGATGAGGGGATGGGAGAAAGGGGGGGGGGTAGAGAGGGAGAGAGAGAGTGGGGGAATGATGAAGAGGGAGGCGGAGAGAGGAGAGAATGATAAAGAAGGCGGGAGAGAGAATGGGAGATAGGAAGGGAGGGAGAACACTTTTAGATAAAACTTGCATCAGTGTGTGTTAAAATAAAATGACGACCGAATATGTTACGACTGGACTTCATTTGGCCTGGCTTCCCGGCGACAGTAAAAACGCCATCTGCTCTGCAGAACAGACTTGATGATCTAAAGAAAAGTCCCCCGTCCTATTAAGTGAATTAACCCCTGGGGTGTACTGCAGCGGATGAACCGGCTCACGGCCTGGGAACGGACCTGTCCTTATCCCGTCTCAGACGTACTACTTATAAAGCTGACCTGCCGTCGGAACGCTTTCGGTCGGATCAAACCAAAACACCAACAAAGGTAGATAATCACCTTGTTATTATTATAATTGTATCGTTACTATTATGGTATGCTGAATAGTGTGAGTTGAGGGTGTCCTAGTCGGTGTTCAATGCGAACGCACTTACGAGCGTGGAGGAGGTCACCGCTCTCGCGGGATAATGCAGTGATCCCGCGGTAATAATTTAATTACAGGTTTATTCCCGTCTCGAGGACAGAGGGGATTTAGGCTGCAGAAAAGGTGATTAGGCGCAAGTGAGCCAGAGGAGTAGTTCGTCATGAAAGCGTCTATTCCTGGTTCCCTTAATACTTTCTTCACCTTCTCGGAGACGCGATAAGGAGCTTGGTTTCAGGGAAAAATGTGCAGCCAAACGGGTTCCGTGCAACGAGGACCACTGTGCATACACAACGTACCCGCACTGAGCAAACACAACTATAAAAGCACGGTGTGCAATCACGCCCTCCGTGACAGCGCACGGACATTAGATTATTCAGTTCACTTTTTCTTTTTTACAGACTGGATCCTGGTCCGTGGTAAATATAGGTGGTATTTGAATGCCTACTCACTGTTGGCAGATGTGTGGCGATGAGACCAGCCTCTGGATGAAGTCGTTGAGTCCCATCTTTCTCTCCTTAATGAAGGCTGTGGGCAAAGAAAGGAACACACGCGCGCAAACACACACACAAACACACACACACCTACGTCAATACGGTGGCTTGTCAAGGCACGCACTGCTTACTCAGTGCGGTGCGAAACACACTGTCAGTATAGCAGCAAGGTAAATAGCTCAAACACGACCGTGGGGACGATAGCAACCCATAATGTATAATATATGAGAGCGTTATGTGCCGCTGCGTTACATTTGCGCATGGGCCGCGGAGCGGTTACGCAACCATTCCTTTAGCCACTATCACCGTTGAACGTCTCAATCTTTAAGGAATTTTTCCTGGCATGCCAGCATAGTCACACTGAATTAGTCGAGTATTATGAAAACGCTTATGTTCCGTTGACAAGTTTGACCATTTAGTATTTTTTGTATGAACGAAAACCCTATAGGGGAGGTCAAATGGTAATCAAACAGAATCGTTGCCGTTAGGTATTGCGGTTCCGTTTCAACATCCCCTCTGTCACCGCGCTTTATGCAACATTGAAATAAAACCCGAAACAGCGGAATACTCATTCATGATCACCACACACACACACACACGCACACGCACACACACACACTGCCGCTCATTCACAACTATACCAGTCGCGGTGTCATCGATATAGCTCACCAGTAAGTACGGATGCAAAACCCCTCATCTTGCAGTAAGTCATGTCACAGCTCGCCTCGGTCACTGCCATGTTGAGGCAATTAAAAAAATAATGGATGTATCCGAATAGAAGATGTAATCCTTGTTTTGGTCACGCGTAATGGTCCCCCAATAAGCGCGGTCTGACGTCGAGTTGGGAATACCGCTGCAGTGCCCACTGGAGGAGGCGGACGAGCTGTTATATACGGAGCACGTGGTACACCGGAGTGGGCGGGTCCGAAGGGGCTGAAACACTGCGTTGACATCACTCGTAACCAGGGGCAACGCCTGCCGAATGTGATGTCACGGGACGGGATTCCTTCACTGGCTTCCGCCGTGCGCCTGCGGGGTGGCGAGAGGTGACGCGAGACAACCCGCAGATTGGAGTGGAAAGATGCAGACGATTGTCGAGAAGCCATTCGTTTAATGGAAAACGCCACTGGAAGATTTGTATCTGTTCATTTACTGTACATATAAATAGATCAACTGTAGACTATACGTCAAACGGAAAAAATGCTAATATAACAAAATACACTGGTTTTTTTCATAGGTGCGAGTGATATTTATTTACATGCCTCAAGTTTGTTACAATCTTCCACAAGGGAAAACGCGTAAATGTGAAACATTACAGTATTTGAACTGTGACCAACCATAAGTCCAAATGTGTCCAGGTCAACACCAATAGTTTCCGTTGGGAAAGGTCATGGCCGAAACTATGAATTGACCTTTAGGGCTATATATGGCTTCATGTTCATGTTCAGCATTAAAGCCTAACAACACAACCCCCGTGAGCACCAGCTGTGGTCCACTTAGCCTTTATCTACATCATCACTACAAAAAGAGACGTCCCCTATTAACCAAACGAATGAATGTCCGTGGGCCTTATAATAACAACAACAAAGAAGCCCTCTCTCTCCCTGACAGTCCACACTGTCACAACTTTAACTCACCCACACCAGCGTCGGCGTCAGAGAGAGAAGGGCCTGGGGCCAAACAGGGACTCTTTCATAGTGGCTCACATGTCAGACGGACGCCATGTGACTTGCATCATCACTTCACTGGCATGAACCCAGCCCGGCCGAGGTGTGCTGCGGTCGCTACTTCTTCTTCTTCTTCTTCTTCCTCAGAGCTAAGAGGAAGATGTGAAGAAAGCACATTCCCTCAGCCCATCGGGTTGGCAATGAGCCCTGAGTGACTGAGCGGTGACTCAGGCCGCTGTGAAACCACCGGGCTCTCTGTATCAGACGGCCACTTTTACCAGCATGCTGTCCTGAAATGTTATTGTTCAAAAAGGTTTTATAAGGTCAGACGTTCCTGCCCAGTGGCACTCGGTTTGTTTGTGATTATTTGAATAGTTGTTGGCTGGTTTCAGCAGAACTGATCCGACCTGATGGTTACGACCGGGTGGTGTTTCTGCTTCCTGAATATTTTGCTATGAGTCAAGGCGCAGGCATCTGTCATGGGGAAAAGATGACTCTTTCGCTGCATCTGCTGCACATGGATTGAAACACAAATAGATTATTTGATAAAAATAGCCGTGCAAGTTGATCAGACCAATCCATATGAAGCTTGCTTCTCGGTCCCGATATCCAAACGTCCATTTAGGACGCATCGGCTGGTTTGAAACCCGAGGTGGTTTGAAGTCCCGACTCACAAGTGCTGCAACCGCCCTTTTACCCGTTCTCAAACGACAGCTCCGTGCCGGTGAAACAACATGATCGATTAGAACTCATTGTATTTGGCGGGCGGCCCTTCCGCCGGCCCGTGGGATCGATGCCAGGGACGAACGCGGTGGAGGCTGCAGCCCCGTTGATTAAAACAACTCCCATGATGAGTCACCATATCCACTCCAGCAGTGCCGGTAAAACCTCCACCAGCGACCCGGCGGCCCCTTCCCAGATTCGGCGTTGCTTTGACAACCACCACTGTGTGTGTGTTTATTCTGGGATGTTTTGATCTTGAGGGGGTCTGGCACTTCTATCCCAAGGGACTTGCAGTAAATACAGATGCATGGCAGTCATTGAGGAGCAGGCAGGGGTTCGAGTTCAGAACCTTTCTACTGGGAGCTATTTCCAACACACTACAATTTCTTACCCCCACCACACAATTATTAAGGAGACACTTTTAACAAAATTATTTTCAGAATCAGCCTCCCTTTTCCCCTATCCGTTTTGATACCTTTTCTTGCAGCTGCACTGTTTAAAGAAGGAACTGAGCCCAAATGGGAAGGGTTATTGGGCCAGTGAAGTATAAATTAAGTGAAAATAATATAAGCCGATCTTCTGTTTATGGGGCGGTCATACAAAAAAGTATTAATTAGAAAAGACTGTTGTTTCGTCGTCATTAAAGACACGGCTGGCCATGAGCAGTATGGTAGATGGCCGGTAGAGAGTAAGTTCATCTCGCTTAAAAAGGCCTAAAAGGGTTTCTGCAGGCAATGGCAATCAAACCCAGCATCTTTTGGCTACAAAACGACGCAATCTTTATATTCAAAATATCAAATTCAGATACTTGTCACTGGGGACTGAATAGGCAGGCAGGTTGGTGCTTTAAGGCATCTTACCCAAGGGAGCCTATTTGTGAAACCCTGCGTACATTGGGGGATTGAAAACAGTACCTTTTCGTCTGGGAGTTACCCAATACCCTTGCTGCTACACTGCCCCCGCCCCTCCCTTAACCTCCACCCTACCCCTCCAGCCCCCCACCGACCCCTCGTATACCTGCCTGATCCAGCCCCCCTACGCTCACCACTCATCCATCGTCCAACCTTGCTCCGTTTCCTTTATTCAGCGCTTCATGGTCCAGGGGCTTGCATGTATCGTGTGCCTGTCTGTGGTGCCCATTGATGCCGTAACTGTTAAAGGTCTGGGGAGGGAGGGGGCTGTTGTGTGGGTGTGTGTGACTGTGTCTGTGTGTGTGTTTGTCTTTGTGTGTGTGTGTGTGTGTTGAGAGCACAAAAGAGTGGATGAGTAACCCATGCAGGCGAACCAAATGTCCTTGATGATCAATTGTTTGCCAGGCTGAGCCTTAGGTAACCGCAATTGAGACTTGGCTCCCGCAGATGTGTCTGAGTGTGTGTGTATGTGTGTGTGTGTGTCTCTGAGAGAGTGCTAATTAGTGACTCGCTCGAAGGAGTAACCAAGGACTCAGCTGCACCCCCCTACGCAACCATGTGTGTCTTGTTGATGCGTGGCATCTCTGACTCAGAGACGTAGCGGGCTCTAATAGTGGTTATGACTCCCAGACTAAAGGTTTTGGATCCAATCCCGGCATGTCTGCAGTGTACCTGGAGGCATCCTCGGGCAAAACACTCCAACCCCTACTCACTCCTCGAGGACATTTATCTAAAATCAATTCACTGTACCTAAGCTAAAAGGGTCTACCTCACACTAAGATCCTTCACAAGAGACACCTTAGAAGTCTTGACCAAAACCTCCAGTTTAGTTGTTTTTTCCGACTCGTCTCCTCGTGTTTCCTTCTATTATTCATTCTCAGGACTTCTTCCACCAGCACCCGGCCAGGTCCTCTTGTTTTTGGCCCTGGTGTGTTGATCCCCCTGCCTCAGCTGGTTGACCTGCTGAGCTGCCCAGAAGGACCCATGGGGAGCCCTCCACAGAGAGCAGAGGCACCCAGACCTTAGAGGACCTACGGTTCACACAGGACTTAGCGCAGCCCTGCATTCAAGGCCCTTGTGTTTTGGGAGTTTTTTTTACACGCCAGGGAATAGAGTTACACCCTGCTTATGTTTCTCTCTCTCTCTCTCCTGAATTGTACCAGCGCAGAAGTTTCAAGAAGTTCATGTGATTTCAGATTCAGGTTACCATCTTTATTAATCCCTGGGGCGAGGGGGATTGTTTCTTTTGAAATTGCTCTGCCTAAAATAATAGAAAACAGTGATCATTTGATATCGGTACAGGAAGGTTTTGACACCAAACCCAAATCACTCCTTTTGCTGAATTGACCTGGCTCTCTCCACGATGGGGGCGGGGGTAGTGTTGAAACACAACACGACCACCACACCTTATCCCACCATCTCCCCGGTGACACGGCAGTGGTCCTGTTACAACACACTACGGCCTAAACGTGCCATGCTGACCCCATGCTGTCCACCATTGACGCCGTGGTCCAATCTCTTCATCCCTGTGCCTCACACGGCTCCCCGGACACGAACCAGTGGTGCGTGACATGAGGCATGAACGCAGAAGAAGGAACCGTACGCCCGGCAGACCTGCTACAGCTCAGGGCCGGCGCGGGACTCCGTTCTCGTGATGTTTTGGGTCCGTCGACCTGGTCGGCCATGCATGGCTCGGGTCACGAGAGGCCGGTGTACGAGGGAAGGAACACTTCTGGAAGGCACCGGTCCGTTGGAAGATACTCTAGTATGGAGGTACAGAAGAAGTACTGGAAGGTACCTTAGTACTGAGTACTGTACAGATACTACAGAAGCGGCTCTAGTACTGAGGTACTGTGGTACTTCAGTGTTGAGTATTGCGGATACTACAGAAGCCCGCTCTAGTACTGAGGTACTGTGGTACTCTAGTATGGAGGCACAGTAGCTACTCTAGTACTGAGGTACTATGTTACTGTAGTACTATGTAGCTAACCCTTACTGAAATAATACACTACTTCCCCCTCAATTGAATTCCCTGTCTGTGTTTAAGGAAGTACGTTATCTTAATTAATGAGAATAACTACGAATACAGACTGTTGAGTACCTGGCCTGGATGAGGCCAGCGATCACCCATGCCTTCCCTCTCGCTTGTCCCTTTAGATACATTGCGTTGCTGATGGAAACCAGACAAGCAAATCTCTGTGTATTTGGCGGTGGAAGATTTGTGTATGTGAGTGTGTGTGTGGGAGGGAATGGGAATGGGGAAGTTGGCTGGTGCCTGTTACCTGGCGTTGTGTTCATCATCAAGCCAAGCCCCGATCACCCTGCGGTCAGGTTTGTTTCCAGGTGGGAATCTCTCTATGTGTAACGCATGCCCTACGAATCACCGCTCCACCGCGCAACCTGATTGGTCTAAATATTGAGGAAGTGAAAACAAACAGAGGCTGCCCCTGTTCCCCACGCAGTGTTACAGGATCTGATCCTCTCCTGAAGCAGGCCTGTTTCTGTCTGACTCTACTTTGAGGTGCCAAGCCAACAATGCGATCTCCACCTAGAAATTCAAGACCCAATCGCGAGAAAACTTCCATTACGCCGAGTGATTCTTCCTGAACAAAGCGGATCCTAAATAAGACCAATTACATCCGTATTCTGTGTCTGGGTTGCATATTTATCGGGACACCTAGTCTCGCCTCCAGGCAGCCGGTGCTGACAACCACCGCTCTACGGGACGGACGCCAAGTCATTACAGATCATTATTACAGAGTATCACAACACTGTCGTGTGCCAGCACAGCCCCAAAGCTCACACCTGCTGAAACACTGGCCCTCACCAAACAGCCAGTGCCTAGTTAAGGCAGGGTGACCGGCCCGGTCCATGAATACAGAGAGATGTGCAGGCGATGGTGACCTGGACGTCAGGAGGGAGCGAAATGCTCAGTGTTGACACGGGAGAGAGATGTTCACCAGGGCTTTGTCGATTATGTGAGATCAGATCGATGGGGTTGGACCCAAAGTGGAAGCTAACCGCATTGAACAGCATGAATTTGATCGGTCGTAGAGAGAGAAAGAGAGAGATAGAAAGGCGAAGGAGAGAGAGGGAGAGAGAGAGAGAGAGAGAGAGAGATATAGAAAGAGAGACAGCCAACATGATCTTAGTAAATACGACATGAACACACGACCATAACACCTCGACTACCTACAACACCATCAATAGGCAGTCCAAACACCAGTCATGGATCACATCCCAAACCTACCTATGAAGGATCTCTTCCCGGTCTTCATGATGCCTCCGGGCACTCTGCGAGGACCTGTTGCGGGGGACGTGTCTGTCTGTGGCGTAGTCCCCGGGTTCCTAGTGTCGCCGTGTGTCGCTCTGCTGTCCCAGCGGGGTCGGTGTCGTCGGCGGGTGCCGGACGTGCCTGGTGTGCACGACGAAGGAGGTGCAGGGAGATGTCCTCTTCGGTGGTGCGTGTTCTCTGTTCTCCTCCTCCTCCTCCTCTCCGCTCGCTCGGGGCTGCAGCACGGCAGCTCTGGAAAAGTCCACAACAATCCAGCAGCCAATCGGATCCCTCGCTCACACTTTTCCCCTGTGTGTGTGTCTGCTTCCTGCTCGCTCTCTCTCTCTCTCTCTCTCTCTCTCTCTCTCTCTCTCTCTCTCTCTCTCTCTCTCTCTCTCTCTCTCTCTCTCTCTCTCTCTCTCCCGCTCTCTTGCTCTCGCTCTGTATTCCTCTCTCTCTCTCTCTCGCTCCCCTTTCCCGCTCTCTTGCTCTCTCTGTATTCCTCTCTCTCTCTCTCTCTCTCTCTCGCTCCTCTCTATTGCTCTCTAACTTCTCTAAGTCGCCATCACCCTCTCGTACGCACTATCTCTCTTTATCTCTATATCGCCATCCCTCTCTGAATCGTTCGGGCAAAAAATCCCCCAAAATCCAAAGAAATGTGACGCACTTACCATCTCCCGCTTAACCAACTCCACCCCAAGCCCCAGCCCCACCTACCCCCACCTGCTACCCTCCACCCCCGCCCCACCCACCCTCACTGCCCATCTCCTTTGTGCCTGCTCTAACCTGTTACCTGTGTGCCACATTCACACAACACACTCAGGTGTCCAGTTACTGCTCTCTCTCTCTCTCTCTGTCTCTGTCTCTGTCTCTCTCTCTCTCTCTCTCTCTCTCTCTCTCTCTCTCTCTCCTCTCTCCCTCTCTCCCTCTCTCTCTCTCTCTCTCTCTCTCTCTCTCTCTCTCTCTCTCTCTCTCTCTCTCTCTCTCTCTCTCTCTCTCTCTCTCTCTCTCTCTCTCTCCCCTGTGCAAACGGATGTCCCCCCCCCCCTCTGCCCCCTCGTACCAAGGTGGAGACACTGTTGTCATGACGCCAGGTAACACACCTGACCAGCCCGACGCAACAGACAGCAGCTGCCTCACTGTTTGTTTTTTATATTAGCGACTCCCTAATTGGCCGACGCCGTGGTTACCGCGGTGACTCTGGCGGTTCATTGGTTGGCGACGTCACTCTCGGGTGACGGGGGGGAGGGGGGGGGGGGGGGGGGGGGGGTTGGAACAAGATGGAGGTGATGCTAGTGACGCTAATCTAACTACCCTACCTTGGCTCAGGTATTCTCCTGTGCCTGGGGCCTGACGCCATAAAGTGATGATCAATAGCCATGGTGGTCCCAGCGAGAGACGTATGCGGCATCAGAGATGGTTAATCGTACCCTGCGATGAGGGGAAGGTTTAGTAGAGGCTGGAGGCCCGGGCGACCTGGACTGACTTAACGTGATGATACGTAGAGTTTAGTGTCCACACGGTGGATAAGGGACACGTCGTGCCTTCTGAAAGCTTACAGGTAGAACCACAGGAACAACCAGATATCACCCATATGTGAACATGTTCAACATTTAGCACATGTACTGGAAATTCACACTGCATTGTTTCAATGTAAAACTGAATGACCTTTTAGTTATAGAAAGATTACGTTTTATTGGAGTATTCACATTTCACTGCAGAGATAGGGGGAGAAAAAAAACATTAAATTGGGGAGAGAGAGAGAGAGAGAGAGAGAGAGAGAGAGAGAGAAGTATGAGGGAGCGATAGTTTTATTTTCCAGTTAAATTCTTCTGTTTTAACGGCCTCTGTAACGGCTTCAGATTCATCCCGTTCTGCTGAATGGTGTCTAACGGTTCTTTGGAGACCGTCCATGCAGTGCTCCGTGTCTGACAGTCTGGCATCGAACACGATGGATCCTTTGTAATTTAGCTCCTTTTACAATCTTCCATTTAAGGTTATATCATTGGCCTTTCAGCCTCTCCGCATTTATATACACAGAGAACATTCTGTGCTGCTTGCATGCTCGGTCTTATTGCTTGCCCTTTCTGTTTTTCAGTCGTTTGTGAGCCACAGCCCTGCTGTGGATGTATAGAGGAACCATGCCAACAAACACTTCATCTAGAGCACAGGATGCTACGCTAAGCTAACAGCTCACCGTGGAAGAGCATCATAAACACAGGCCTGATGGACAGATAGATGGACAGATGGGTTTAATGGTACTCTATTACCCAAGACAGGAAATGTGGGATGGTAGATAGATGGACAGACGGACGGAAAGACAGAATGATACATACATACATACATACATACATACATACATACATACATACATACATACATACATACATACATACATACATACAGTACATACATACATACATACATACATACATACATACATACATACATACATACATACATACATACATACATACATACATACATACATACATACATACATACATACATACAGTACATACCTAGCTATATAGATGGATAGCTAAATAGATGGATAGCTAAATAGTTGGATAGCTAAATAGTTGGATAGCTAAATAGTTGGATAGCTAAATAGATGGATAGCTAAATAGATAGATAGATAAACTGAAGGACGAAGAGACGGAAGGTCTAGATAAATTGATGCATCCATACATACATACATACATACATAAATAGATAGAAAGATAGGCATAGAAGCTGCTATTCTTGAGAACTCAAGCCTAGAATCAACAAAGAAACCTAAATATCAATGAGTATATAACTGAACACAGTATATAAAAAACAGCAACAATTTCTGTATCGTGATATGGAAGAAGAGGATCCTTCAGAATGAAACGGCTCATAGCGAAGCGAAGGTTTTTACACTCAGGTCTGAGAGCGAGGCAGTGGAGAGAGGCAGTGCCGAACTCACGTTGAACGACCAGACGCGCGTGTGACGGAGAGGACGCCGGTGGTGACGATTGGCCCCAGCTACACCCCCGCTGAGGGCCCTTGGTACTGCATATGAATCACCTTCTGAGCGTGGAGCCCGGGGCCCTGGTTGGCTGAGTCACGTCCCTGTCCCTGTGTCCTGTGTTGGTAACTTGTTGTGCTTCATGTACCGTGTCATGAGCACTTCACGAGTAGGATCCCCGGACGTACTACGGACGTGCTTTGGGCACGGTGGAACAATCGTGTCATAGGAGGATCTGTATTTTTTCGTTTCTGCAGTTCTGGCTATAAAGTTTTAAATAGTCATTCTGCTATCACCTACATTCCTTATTCACTTATTCATATAAGCTGAGTTGTAGAAGCAGAACCCCAACACTAAACCCAGTAAAAAAATAACCAAGGAATCACTACTATATAATGCATTGTATCACAGGTTTGTAATGTTTACTGCAGATTTCCGTCCCTAATACACACATATATAAATACTATCGCTTTTGGAGAATGTAATACTATTTAGCAGAGGTTTTTACCCAAATTGCCTCACGGTGAATTCAGATCCATGTCATCGGTAGGGGTACGGGGACAACCCGCTCAGGGAGGCCCAGAGGCAGGCTGTGGATGTTGAGGATCCAGGCCCCTAACATGAATAGAGTTCAAAGTTCAATTATTGTTTCTTAACTTTATTAAATCATTAAATGTCCTGCTGCTATCAATTGGCTGCTGCTGTGTGTGTGTGTGTGTGTGTGTGTGTGTGTGTGTGTGTGTGTGTGTGTGTGTGTGTGTGTGTGTGTGTGTGTGTGTGTGTGTGTGTGTGTGTGTGTGTTTTCGTTTTGCTTGGTAAGGGACATGAAACTAAACTGAGTTTCTCTGTTTAAAAAACCCCAACAAACGACAAAAGCCCAGGTGGCGTCCTCCCTGTTCATCGTGTCTTCCTTTGGGCCCGGGTGGAATCGCGTCGGCGCCCGGCGTCCAGGTGTGAAGAGGAGGAGGAGGAGGAGGAGGTGGGACGAGGACATGCTGAGTCTCACTGTGTGCCTGTCCTCTTTTAGAAAGCTCTGTGCTGGCCTGTAGCTATCTTTAACCCTGATTATCAGCTCACGGTGGTGGAGGAGGAGAGAGACTTGAGGGACGGGGTTGGTTTTTCTCACACTGGCGGCTCACGGCTAACAGCTAGTGGCTAACGGCTAGCAAATCCTGTCGTGTCGTTTTTAGTGTTCTGGTGACCTAGATTGTCATCAAAGGGGGTGAGGTCTTCAGTAAAACGGAAATGAATGAAGGAAACGGCAGACCTCAAGTCGAGTCAAACTAAATTGTGCAGCACTTACAGTTAAACAGCTACACTCTAAAAGGGCCTCACAGGCAAAACATGATACGACATTTACCCGAACCCATAGCCTTCGATAGAGACAGGACCCAGAATCTAAAGGTGAAGAAACCTGGAGAAGGAATACAGAAGAGGGATCCCTCCTTCCAGAATGTTCCTCCCTGGTCCTAAAGAACGTTTTTTACCAGAGGATATTGATCATCTTCTACACTCAGGTTGGAAACATACTCCACATGGTCTGAACAGTTTGAGACCTGGTGATGAGCAGCACATTGGGTCCAGCCCATCTGGTAACGGGTTGGAACTGGTTTATATGTCTGTGTAGGGGCCAAAATGTATATTTAGTCTACTTTTGTTCATTGGTTTATTTTGATTGGTTGCTCAGGCTGTTTGTGGATCATGGCACTTCCGTTTGATTGACACATGGGCGGGGTTTCATCAACATACCCGGGCCCTGGGATGGGCGGGAGTTATGGACAAAGGGGTCAGTGGCGCTCCTGATATTTTCTGTTTACATCGTCATTGTCATCACCTTGATCTTTTATTGAGTTCTGTGAGTGGGTTGGCTTAGCTCAGGAGGTATAGCAGTTGTCATGTAACCAAAAGGTTGCTAGCTCAATCCCCAGACACTTAACCCTAACTGCTCCTGACGAGCTGGCTGTCGCCTTGCATGGTTGGCTCTGCCGTCAGTGTGTCAATGTGTCTATTAACCGATGTAAGTTGTTTTGGATAAAAGCGTCTGCTAAATTCCATAATTGTAATTGAGTTGATTTCATTACCATCCTCAGGTTTCCATGCATCAGTTGTTACGCTGCGTTCACACTGTACACGTCCGTCGACCGATGACGGAGGGTGGATCTGAAAGGCTGAACATTTCTCAACTTTTTGACACAGGCAACGGAGTCGACAGTACGGATTGACCCACAATGCACTTCGAGAGCGGCCCATGGTCCGTCTTTTCAGTGAAATAAACGTTCAAACTATATTCACCTCTGGACTTGGGTTTGTTTGGAACGACGCGTATCTGCACGCAGCCCGCGTAAGCCTCTTAGCGGCCTTTATTGGAAAGCTGTCGCTACAGTCTGTCTAATCAGAGATCTAATACATCTGATTGAGCATATGTTGTACACGGGTTCTGGAGCGTGTTCGGTAACGCAGCCGCGGTGGAAGGTCACGGACAGAAGGATTTGAAGACATGGCGGCAGGCTTACTGCGGGGATATTAATAGAAACAGACTCAGGTAAACAAAGCCGGAGTCTTAAGAACCGTGTGAAGGAAAACTGTCAACTCATGCTAGCCTCAGGCGGGGAGGTCAACGGGCAGATCTTCCGTTTTTTTCCGGTCTCCATTTGTTGGATTGTAGTTTTTATCAATGGAACCATCGTTCTCCCTGTGGTCGACTTGCAAAATGTGCTTCTACCTAGATATAGGAAATGAGGAAGCTGCCAAAGAAAACAAAAACCTGACAGCTCTATTTGGTTTCATTACATTTTTCACAACGATGGAAATCTAGGTCGGTTAAATTGGCATAGGATTATTTTTGCATGCTATCGGGAATAGGTGGAGCAATGTATTTTACTATGTGTGCACACAGCTCCCACCCACACCTGGCTGATGTATGACATACTTCCTTTAACTTCTTCTTCTGTCGAAACAAACTCCTTCACAGACCCACGTCCAACCAACTCCAAGCCATGTGCCACTGCTCACCCCAGAGCAATTCAGAAGGTCATGATTCCCTCCACCGTCTCGCACAGGAAACAGATGGACTGATAGACCTGACCTGTTAGTCCTTAAGCAGAGAGCCAGACCAGGGGTAGCTTATTACCACACAGTGTGCATAGAGGTTAGTGTGCGCTAATGCTAATGAGCCGTATCTGGGCCAGTGAGTCAGGAGGAGTATGTGTGCGTCTGTGAAGGGTATTGAATGGGGGTCCAACAGACCAGACGGATTCTCAGAAAGCTGGTGTTTAGTGCACGTGTGAGAGATAGTGTGTGTGTGTGTGTGGCGTTGTGTGTATGTATATCGCTGTGTGTGTGTGTGTGTGTGTGTGTGTGTGTGTTCGTGTGTTTGTGTTTAGAGCAGGATACTATAGTGATGGTGTTCCACTCCCAGTTGAAAGGTTGAAAAGGTTGATTTAATCCTTATGCAACAAGTCCTATAACCCTAACTGCTCCTTGATGACTTTTATCAAAATTCCGTCTAAATCGTAGTGACGCACAGTGAATTGGTAAATGGTTAACGATATTTGTGTGTTTGTGTGTGTGTGTGCGTTTCTTTGCGTGTGTGTGTTTTTGCGTGTGTTTGTGTGTGCATGTGTTTCTGTTCTTGCGTGTGTTTGTGCACGTGCGTGTTTGCGCCCCTTATCTCCGGTCTTCTCTGTTACCACGACGACGCAACGTCCCCGATTTTTCTACGCATCATCGTACGAAGGACGAAACTAACCCTGCGGCCCGACCGAGCCCTCCCTAAGCGGGCCGGAGCTCCAACGCTGTGATGGCATACACCGAATGAAGGGGATTATATCTCGGCCAGCCGGCCCCCAGGGAGAGAGGGCGAGAGGGGGCAGTAGCTCAGGAGGTAGAGCGGGCTGGCTGGTAACCTGAAGGTTGTTGGTTCGATCCCCGGCTCCTCCTAGCTGTCGATTGTCGAGGTGTAATTGAGCAAGGCACCGCACCCCTGACTGTTAGCTCCCTGACGAGCTGGCTGTCGCCTTGCATGGTTGACTCCGCCGTCGGTGTGTGAATGTGTGCGTGAATGGCGACTGTGAGGCAATATTGTAAAGCGCTTTGGGTGGCCAATGGTTAGA